>NC_090650.1:291431033-291536033 GCF_040937935.1 Hyperolius riggenbachi
CTTCTATTCATACACTTGCATCCCTTTGTCTTTATTGTGACCTCCTGCAATTACTCTCTAAAACTGCATTGTGAAATTGGCATGTTGAGTATAACAAGTAGGATAAATACTGGCCCAGTCAATCCTCCATCCCCACCACATATTTTCATAAGAATGCACATAAGACCAGCTGGTGAACAGATGGGGTATTCATGCCACCATTGCAAACTATAGACTGTTGAAGCATCACACCAAAAATGGGGGTTCAGTAAATGTATTATAAGGGTGGTGGTGAGTCATCATTAGCAAAGGTCATGAGTGACATCACTTCTTCATTCAGGCTGAGATGTCTGCCTGAGAAGCTTCTAGTAAACCTTCCTAAGCAATACACTTCAGAAGAAAACCTGTCTGCAGTATATTCATTTTTATGTCCAATATTAATCTACTTAGAAAAATGCATTTGGTGGTTGTTATTATTTCCACATAACAAGCTTCTTCAGTCAAACATAAAAATATCAAGGAAAAATATTTAGTCCTTTTCATTAATTTGCAAATGGGATACACATGAATGGTTGGCATGAATGTCACATAAAATATACATTTCCTGTTAAAGTGCAATATAATATATTTTATGCTGAAAATAAAAAGGAAAGATGATATTTATTTGACATGAAGTAAATACTTGACATAGATTTTGTGCTCTGTGTTGTGTTCTTGCTCTTACAAAGACGTGTGTTTTTCCCCTCTAGCTTCTAGGTCTTATTCTGAAATATTTAAGAATAATCGCTGTGGACATATATAGTAAAGCCCGGGACATATAGCCCTAAGTGTAATTGTGTGATTGTAGCTTGCAGTCCTGTTTTAGGGCTCCGAGGAAACATAATCAACTAAGACTATCCCTACTTATTTTCTCCTCTCCCTACAGATACATTGCAAGCACTGGATGCAGGACACAGAAGGTAAAAGCGTGATTGCTCCTAGCAACTGACTGTGTGGCCATCAGTATAACCAATGCCTGTGACCACTCCCCAGTTATCCCATGAAATGTGGGCTTATGTTCTGTTTAAATTCAATATGCCTTAGTAGCTATTGAATAAGTCTGAAGCATGTTATTGTCAACAAGTTGTGAAATATCCTGCCTGTTGGGAGTAAGGCCGCAGAGGGCATTTCAAAGCTTAACAAGGAATCAGCAATACACTTACATTCTAAATGATGTTTAAATGTACTGAGGTTTAAAGCCAAACTCTTGACACAATTCTAAATAAACCATGAGATAAGCAGAGTGTCCAGGTGTCACATTTTTTTGTGCCGAAAAAGGCTTCTGCAGCTAAGGACTTGGTTTCAAAATTAGGCCAGGTGACCTGAAGCAGCAAAACTGATGAAATGAAGCGCAAGTTCAGGACCGTCTGTATTAAGAATAATATGTTACTGCTGCGTAGTGGTGGTGGAACACATACACAACTCCCACAAAAGACAGTTCACTGAAGCCTTGAAATCCTTATGACAGGAAGTGGCTGGAAGAGGCATGTACTCACATGCAAATAAGAACAATTTTGAGGGCCACTACCACAATTGCGTCTCCGCTTTTCAGCATCTGTAAGGGCTCGTTTCCACGTTGCAGAGCTGCGCGGTTCTGCGTTGCGCATCACTACCGAGGGGCGGAGCTCGCAATCTCATTCATTATACTGAATGGGATCGCGGGAGCAATCACCCCGCAATGCAGGCAGCCATGCGCTGTGAAAGAATCAAAAGTGAATCGCAGCACATGAATGGAAACAGCAGACAGTGCGTTCTATGCACTGTCTGCTATCACTGTGATCGCATTACCATAAGCGCGCATGAAAGCCCTAACATTAATGTGTAACTGAAAAGCGGCTCAGGCTCTAATCCACTAAAATTGATGCAGCCGGCAATTAGAAATGGGGATTCACAGTGGACAAGAATATAACCATAGCAATAGCTGCCAAGGCAGGATCTATGGGATGCACTTCATGATGTGCCCCACATAACAAAAAACTGCTGCCTGCCCATAGACACTGTTGACATCCACTATAAATAAGGTTACAAAAACCCCATTAACCACCAATGCTAAAAGATAAATATTATTAATATAAAATATATTATTATTATTATGAACGGACTGTTGTGGGTTTTATGAATGCTTAATTTAGTGTCCCAAACACAATCTGTATAAGTGATAGGGATATATGCATTGTGTTAACTCTGATATAATACCTGTTGTCAGTTAAGATCACATTAATGGCAGTTGATTTTTTTATTGGATGTGGATATCAATTATATTTTTTTTTCTGGAGAGAGAAAGGGTGAAACAGTTTTCTAATTTTGTATAAAGACTTGTTCCCACTATACATGTTGTGCTGCAGATTTTGTACATAGAGACTGATGTTTTCACTAAGCACATTGCTATGTGCATCTCTGTCCAAATGTTTTCCCTGCTCCATTCGGTGTAACTGAATTGGGTGTGCACTGCA
Source organism: Hyperolius riggenbachi (assembly GCF_040937935.1). Classification (NCBI taxonomy): domain Eukaryota; kingdom Metazoa; phylum Chordata; class Amphibia; order Anura; family Hyperoliidae; genus Hyperolius; species Hyperolius riggenbachi. The sequence goes on from NC_090650.1 coordinate 291,433,505, forward strand.
GTGCATAGGAACACATTGCTGTGAACTGCAGTAAAAAACTCTAGTGACCTGCTATTAGCTGTCAATCATTGCAGCCATCACCTGTGATATAAAACTCTATAATGATGGCTGGCGGTTAATGAATCTAAAATATGACACCATGGGCCAAAGGCACACAACCCGTAGCTGGGCTTTTGACCTAATTGTCACAATCATAATTTTTGCATGATCACATTTAAAATGACTGTGGCAATAATAAAGCAGGCTCAGAATGCATTAAGCACATCACAACAAGCAGATTTTCACTGAAGATCCTGACTCTACTTAAAGCGGAATATAACCCTGCATTTCAACTTTGCTCTAAAACATTATTTACAGTATATTATATGCAACCAGCATTTTTTTTTTTACTAGACCAGCATTGGAAGGGTTACACAGGGCTTTAAAGTCCCTAGAGATTTCTGCAGACGAATCCGAACTTGAGTTTGATACTTTTTGTTTACAAATATGTGTTTATTATGACTCATCTCTCTCACTGAGAAGGAGCTTGGAGGACAGCCAAAGAGATGTATCTATTGATAAACAGTTACACACTAACAAAATAGAATGTAACTATCTGAATGTCTGCACGGAACTTAAAACCTCTGTGTTTAACCCTTCCAATGCTGGTCTAGTAAAAAAAAAATGCTTTTTGCATATAATATGCTGTAAATAATGTTTTAGAGCAAAGTTGAAATGCAGGGTTATATTCCGCTTTAATAAATAACTTAATGGGAACTTCTGACACAGTGCAAGTCACTACTTAATGGAAGCCCACCTGTGGGTGTACAGTAGTCAAAGTGCATATTAACACGGGGCAGAATTCCCCAAGAACTCCCAATCCACCAATTCAAGAGCTTCCTCTACCTTAAGGAGTAACACTAGAGGGTGGCTTTTTGTATAGCAGGTATTATACTAACCATGTATGCATTGTATACATAAGGGCCGGTTCACACAGATGCTTGGAAGGCGTTTACTGCCAGCGTCCTGAACTTCAAGTGAATGGGAGCATTTGTACGGGGCAGTGTGGATCGATTGCTGGTGTTTGCGCGAACCCTGATGCAAGTGGTGACCCTGGATGCGTTGTTTACCGCCGTGTTTTTACCGCCGAGACACTGACAAAAGGGACACCGCTAGAAGCCCATCTGAACCGGCCCTAATGCAAGCTGTGCTTTGTACACAATGCATATCACGCTGTTTGCATAAACACTGGTAAAACTGGCATTAAATTTTATTGTGCTTTTCTAAATATATACCCCTTTGAGTACACAGTAATAACAAAATGAATGTAAAAATTGTCAATGTGTTTCCAGTCTGGCCAGATCAGAAGGATCAAATCACAGCAAATGGAGTAAAAAATGTGGGTGCCAGAGTCACAAGCCCTACTCCATAGAGCCAAATTAATCCATGCCATGCACTGATGAGGATCAAACAATCCGAAACAGTCTGTATGCATGTTGGATTATTATGGCTCTGTACAATTTAACAAGCTGACACATCATTGCATTCCAGCGGTTCTGGAGGTGTGTTTAGCTTCTAAGGGTACAATGGTTAATTTGCATATATTCAGCAGTGGTGCTCTGGGAGACATCTCAAGCTCACTCCAACCTGAATTATCGCAAATTCTTTCTGTTTTAGGAAAGCAAATTTTTGTTTTTCTTAACATCTTAGTAAGGGGGCTTTTAGGACCATTGTAGTCCCTTACACACTCCAATGAGTTCTGGGTCACCATGAGCTTGCTGGTTAGTCTGTACCTCACAGGTGAAGTGTGGGTGCTGCCGTAGAACCCCTATTTATAACTGCAGTTTGCATAGCCAGCACCTGTTATATTATTGGGTGCCTCCAGCACCCAAAGTTCCCATTATAGCTGCAATTTGTATGTGCGCCAATGGTGGTGCCCAAACTTCTCCGGCGTCTGATATTTTTTATATTTTGCAGCAAAGGCGGTGCACATATTGGCAGGTTAGCGGCAGGTTAGGCATCAATAGAGGGAGGGCTCTGTGCGAGAATATGGTTAGATTTAGCAACAGTAAATATCAGTAAATTTTACAGATATTTTACTATTGGAATTAGCACTGCACAGTGGTAGACTATTGGTCATTTTACTGATATTCTACTAGCTGTTATGTCTGACGCCCACATTTCCTTGGCGCCCATTTTGCATGTACACCGGCAAATACCTCTCTTTTGGCTATTGGCGAAGTGCAGCCTTAACAGTCTTTATCAATTAATGGAATAGATGATTCCCATTTCCTATAAATAAAACATAATAAATGATGCACCACCTTCACAAAAAGTGCCAAATAAATGCATAAGAAATGTCTTTTTTTTTTTTTAAATTGTCTTCACGTGGAATGGCACTTATGAAGGTAGATTGAAATGGTGCTGTCTTTTACCAATCTTTGATATATAATCTACTACGTCATTTCATTTCTAAAAACCCTAAGGTCATGTAACACACTTTCTCTGTCATTTGTAAGTACATTAACTCGTTGGCCATGCGACAGTGAAATTATTATAATGGGCTGCTAAAATGGGTCAGGCACACACTGCATTTTATCTCAGCTTCAAACAACAGAGAGAATACAGTCCAAATCAAACATGACAGCATTATCATCCTCACTGCATGCCTCACTTTCCCAGAGCATTTCCAGTCAACAGGAGGAGAGACGATATGCAAGATTTTTCAGTTTCATTTTTTTTAATTATGTCCTCAAGAAAATCATTACATTGAACGAGAAAAAGGCATTATTTTTATGGTATTTTCCTCACTCTTCTGACGCGATGCAGTGTTTGAGAACGTAACCCTCCCAGGCAAGCAATCATTAAGTAATGAGCAGATGACTATGTGATCTGTTTACAAAAGGCGTTTGAACAATTTACCTAGTGCTTTTTTTGATTTTTTTTTTGTCATGTAACAGTGTATTTTAATAGGATTCACTAATCAACAGAATTAGCTGTAATTTAACTCCTTGCACGCTGATTGAAGTTTACAGTGTCACAAAGGCATCGACCGTACGGTTCAGTAACTTGCTGCAACCAGTCAAATTTAAGTTGCAGGAGTTAAATGTGGAAAATAATACATTTTTGTATGGTAGCTAAATTATCCATAGACAACAATCTTTGCAACTATGTAAAATAGATACTTATAAAGCTTTATTGCCTCCTAACAAAAATCAAGGTTGTATCTGAGCATTCTGTTATATTGTGTATACTGTGTACCAGGGACTTCTTACATGTCCCACTTCTGTCTCAGTGTAACTAGGCCTTTCAAATTGTCAACATTGCCCCTGCTGCAGCATTGTATTGTAAACCATTGTAAACCATGAATGTTAATTTCCACTTACAGTTTAATTCTAGATATACAAACACATGGTTAACTTAACTAATAATTCTAATAATCTGATTCTAAGAAGAATATGTAGGTACTGTGGAAACCCAGTTCACAACGGTGACACTGATAATCTCAGAAAAACATGTTTTTACTATAGAGAATATAGAAACAGAAGGGCTGTTACACCTCCAAAGCTTATATACAGTGGCAATTGATATTAAACTTTAAGTTAAAAAATCTGAGCAGTGGGGGCTTTCTGTCACCGGTAGGTGCAAGGTATGGATTATTATTGGCCTTTATATGGTACCAACAAAAGATTCTATACATTTATCTTTCCTATTACACATTTATATAGAATTTATGTCACTTTTCCTGTTGTGCTTTAAAGAGAAAACTGAATTTATTATTGCTCAAGTTCTTTAGATTGCACCTGTTATTTTGGGCGTCACCATGAACTGCTGTAGAAATTGTGGCTATGGTGATGACAGGGTGGTAATTTGGGCCCCGGCTAAATTGTGGCTATAGCTGGCTCAACTCTGGCTTAAAAATTTAGCGACAGTAGCGGTGCTGGAAAAATAATTTGGACGCCTGCTACATTCCCTCTACGGTGGGTGCCGTTACATTGTGGCTATGTAGTTCCGTCATACTGTTGCAGAATTCCGTCTAGTGTTAGGCGTAGATAGGTGGGTTAGTGTTGGGCATAGGTAGGGGAGGGGTAATGTAAGAGTTAGGTTAGGATGAAGTGATAGTAGCATATATTCTACTAATGGTAAAAGGAGATATTAGAATATTGATACATTTACTGATATATTACAATTGTGTACATTCCATGCTCATTTTAACATACAGCACTTTTAAATGCTTGCCACAAACTAATGCTACTTAACAGTCTAGGACCAATTTTAATGGGATGCCATCTACCTTTTGCTGTATATACGTGAACATAAACTGATATTCTATGGGGCAAAAAAAGAAACTAAAATACAATTCTTTGGGTACCTCTCCCATAAAGCCCTATCCTATGCAGAAAGAGCATACATAAGAAACAAATAATGAGTCGAAATGACTGAGGATTCCATAGCAGACTGCAATCCCAATACCTGGGGCAAGAGTGGTGGAGTAACCAGTGGAAGAGACCAGAGTGGTGGGGAAAGAAGGTTTTTTAGCTGCTTTTATATTTTACATCCAGGTTAGATTATATTAAAGTATACACGTCATGTTGGCGGGAAGTGTAAAATAGCCTGTGGGGTGAAGTGGCTACACAAACAATTTTTTCACCATGTTTGATTTGAGCTTCTAACTTTTTTGTGAGGTACACTATCCATCGATAACTGTACACAGCTTACTATGTGTTGTATATGTTACGGCCAGAACCCGAAGTCTGGCCACTTCGGGTTCTGGCCGGTCAGAATGCGAAGTGGCCGGCTCCTGCGGCCAATGTGCGGAACGGGCATGCATATCGGACTTTGGCCGGCCAGAACGCGTTGTAACTTAACGTGGCCGGCCAAGTCCCGAAGATTTGATCACCGCCGCCAGCCAGCTGCTCTCATCTCCCCAGGAAGTCCGCTCATCGCTCCTCCCCCCCGCTGCCGCTACTCAAACCTCTGATCAGGGCAATCTGAGAGGCGGAGAGCGGCAGCTCACGCGACCCGCAGGACGCAAACACTTCATTGCAGAAGTGACATCATTGAACACTTCCGCATATGAAGTGTATAAAGTCCGGGCGAGTAGCGTGCGCGCTGCCTCCATCCGCCTCTCTGAGGTCAGAGTAACGCAGCAGACTCCAGCCCAGCAAAGCACCCCAGCTTAAAAGGCACCCAGCACCCCTCCAGCCATGCAGAGCCCCCCCAGCAAAGACCCCCCCCAACCATGCACAGCAAAGCATTTCTAGCCATGCAGAGCCCCCCAGCAAAGACCCCCCAGCCATGCTTAGTGCCCAGCAAAGCACCCCCAGCTATGCAAAGCAGCCAGAAAAGACCCCCCCTCCAGCCATGCAGAGCTCCCCCCCCCCAGCCATGCACAGCAAAGCATTTCCAGCCATGCAGAGCCCCCCAGCAAAGACCCCCCAGCCATGCATAGTGCCCAGCAAAGCACCCCCAGCTATGCAAAGCAGCCAGAAAAGACCCCCCCAGCCATGCAAACCCCCCCTCCAGCCATGCAGAGCCCCCCCCCCCCAGCCATGCACAGCCCCCCCCCCCCCAGCCATGCACAGCAAAGCATTTCCAGCCATGCAGAGCCCCCCAGCAAAGACCCCCCAGCCATGCATAGTGCCCAGCAAAGCACCCCCAGCTATGCAAAGCAGCCAGCAAAGACCCCCCCCGCCATGCAAAGCACCCAGCCATGCAAAGCGCCCCCCGGCCATGCACCCCCCCCCCCCCCTCATGACTAATCACCACTGTAGTTTGATCTCTACCCTGTGTGACTGCCACAGCAGAGCAGTTAATTTAAAAGCACAGGATGTTAAAAATTTGCTCCCAAGAAAGCAGGATGAAGACACCCTGCAGATTTATTGCAGGATTTGTATCACTTTCAGAGCAGAGAGGAAGTTCCGAGTGCCATTCATGGTGCTGGACAGGACCCGGGATGTTCTAGGATTTGTTCGTTTTGGACTTTGGCCGACTGACTTTGGCCATTTCTAGAACTGGCCGGCCAATGTCAGAAATTCCCAGCATTTTGGACTTTGGCCGATGTCAAATCGGCCAGTTCTAGAAACGGCCGGCCAATTCTAGAATTGGCCAATTTCTGGTTTTGGCCATAACATATATAAAACATAAGAACTGAAACCCATACCTGCCTCATCAAGTAATTTAAAGTCTAAGCATCATATGATGTGAGAGATGTCCTTGCAATAAGTTTTGTATCATGACCGTCATTTAAAATGTAAATGAAATCATTTTGATTCCTGCTGTTTTTAATCAATGAGTAGGACCTCTAAAACCTTGAGATTTAGGCCCGGTTCACATTAGCGGTGGCCGTCCGGAATCGCCGTGCCGGAGCCGGACCGCTTGCAGAACGGACGGAACGGACGCACGGCAATAGCAATGAAAGCCTATGCGTCCGTTCACATGCGTCCGTTCTGCCGGACCGGAGCCGGACCGGATCCGGACCGGATCCGGACTCCGGCGTCCGTTCCAACATGCGCTATTTTTTGGTCCGGCTCCTCCGGCAGCCGTATCCGGGGCGGAGCCGGACTGCACCATCCGGCCAATACAAAGTAATGAGAACCGGAGAGCGCACAACACACTGGCTACAAAAACCGGACGTTCTACCCCACTTCATATGCATTTTGGATGGGGACCACATGGAGTTCACAGAGTGGGGCAGCAGCGATTTCATGCTGGAGCTCTAGGCAGCAACATGTCTGATATAAGTCTGATAACGAGGAGGCGAACAACAGAGAATTCCCAGGTATACGAAAAATGCCTGGATCCATGGTCCCAACTGCAGTCTCTGTATCCACGGATGGTCTCCACACGTCCACCTGTCTCCAACAATGACCCCAGACCCTTCTGCTGACCTCCCAGACCCCAGGTATTTACAGGTTGTTATCTCCTTAAGAAACCGGATCCGGACCGCAACCGTGTTCACACCGCACGGAAACCGGATGCAAACGGACCGGATCCGGATAGGAACCGTACGGATCAGGTCCGGTCCGGATACGGTGCGGTCCGGACATCCGGTGCGGTTTTGACAAAACCGCAAGTGTGAACGGGGCCTTACATGGCGCACCACCACAGCTTTATGTGAATACTAAAGCGGATCTGTCACTAGGAACACAGAGCTTGGAAATGAAGCATTTCACTAATTAGATACAGTAAACTTTTTTTTTCATTAAATTTGGCGCTGTAAACAATGTATTCTATGCACAGCTAGGTGCAATAATTCTCTGCAGTCTCTATGCTTTCCGCATTTACTACTAACTTGAGTCTTTCAGCAAAAAATATTAGAAGTTTCAATACGGTTTACAAAAACTTCTGATCATTTGCCGCTGCTTCAGAATTAAAATCATTTGGTGCACTGCCTCAGTCTGCTCCGCCATGACATTACTTTAATTGTGATTGATTCACTTTAAGTCACTGGAAGGTTTATGAATCATAAGATAAACTATATGCAATTTTCTTCTGTTTGGTTTTGCACGCTAAGCATATAACGTAACTTACACCATCTTAGTGAGGAAAGATTACCATAGAATATGCAGAATACTTAAAAAAAAGTTTGCACAGCACGTACAATGCAACTGTTGGCAAGCTATGTGCGATTGATATGATAATAAGGATGATACATCAAACCTGTTGAGTTGGATGGAAAAATACAGGTGTTGCCTAACAATCATTTTGGAAACGGTTTTGAGTTTTCTGACAAGGAAGAGTGCACAGCTCCCAACAGTCCATTTAGGTGGAACAGTCTTTTTCAAAAATTAAAATCTCAGTCTCTGTGTCTACCTCAACTGCTTGCTATGTACAGGCCTATAAAAACAGGTATTTATGTAAAAGGTGTGTATATTGTGCTAAACAGGCATGTGATATGGTGTAACATGGGTTTGCCACCAGCGAATTACCTTCTCAAAATGCCCAGTGTGACCTCTGACCTTAAGTCAGCTGGTCAATAAGGAAGGAATTCGTTACAATGACCAAACCCAGCATTATTGTCAGTAAACACAGGTTCATGAACTCAGATGGCCGGTTGACTTCAGGACAGAGGTCATGCTGTGCATTATGGGACGGAAGTTCACTGCTAGCAAACCCTTGCCATGGCAAACTCCATCTCTAGTGCTAAACTCAATGTCCATCCCGTATAATAAATAATAGTTTATGCTGAAATCATGCCTAAAAGTGTCCTCTTTTTCACCCCGTATAGTTAGGAAGATTGAAAACAACAAATGGATAACATTTCCAATATTCTATGCATCATCCCAGTGATTTTACTTTGCCTCTTTTTAGCGTACATGGCCATCATAATAAAGGAATACTGCATTCCAACCACACAGCTAAGCAATACCCAGCTTAGTGTGATAATGATGAACTATTTTACCTGTCTTGTGTTTGATAGACTACTGCCAAACTGCATAGCCAGGAGGTTGTGTTAGCTTTCTTCCTAAACAATAAATATTATAGAGTAAAGCTTTGTCCCACACCCACTTCTAGCCTGGACAATAAAGGAACATCAGTGCAGTGATCAGGCCATCCCTCTGCTTCCTCTTTATCTAAGGGAGCATCAGGTGATGGAAAGCTTGTGCAGTGACAGAGACTTGAGGGATAGACATAAAACTTTTGAAAACAGAACAATCCTTTGTGATCTTTCCAGAGAGCAGAGTGACCTCTTGATAGGATTTCTCTGTCTTTTATGCCCTACAAAACATGGGGGGGGGGGAGAGTAAATCGGCTGCAGTGCAATTTTTGTACTGATTGTCAGCCTAGCTGTCAGTAGAGACAGTCAGAAGATATCGTATAAGATCATATCAATCTGGCACATCCTAAGTGCCTGTATGAAATGTTATAACTTCGTCATACTGGAAGTGGTGACACACACAATGCACAATATTCAGTACTGCAGCCAGACCTCTGTAGGCCAGGCTTTTGTTAAAAACAATATGGCCGCTCATACATAATGGATCATCAGCGAGATGCTTATCATCTTGTCTTGCATGCAAATTTAATGTAGTATGGAACTGTCCAATCACATGTACTTCCTGGCAATTGGGACTGTCCCAATCGAAGCTGTATGCAGTTTGCATTTAACTTGTTAACTTGTCCGAATTCTTACCATCTCATTGCCCATCTGTAGAGTGATACATTGCATACGAAAAAAAAAAATTGCAGCCAGCAGTAACTTAAGTACACAACTCTGTTGTTATTATTATTACTGTTCAGTTATATTGCACTATTCTGTGACAAACCACGTATCAGTAGCTTAGCTAGCTGCAGGGTGCCGAAGCCTTGATCATTTCCTCTGTACTACTTGGGTGCGAATGAGCGGCATTCGGTGCTTCCCCTGCATCCCTCAGCATGTTGCTCGAAATGTCAATACTAACAACAATAATAATAATAGTATTCATGTGCCAGTTAAAGGGTACCTAAAGCTAGAGGCATATGGAGGCTGCCATATTTATTTCCTGTTCAACAATACCCGTTGCCTGGCATTCCTGCTGATCTTTCATGCATCAGTAGTGTCCAAATCCCACCCTGAAACAAGCATGCAGCTAATCCAGTCAGACTTCAGTCAGAAATATGTGATCTGCATGCTTGTTCAGGGTTAATGGCTAAACATATTAGAGGCAAAGTATCAACAGGACTCTCAGGCAACTGGTATAGTTTAAAACTATATAAATATGTCAGCCTCCATATATCCCTCTCACTTCATGTTCCTTTTAATGTCTTTATATGGCTGCTCAGTGTTCTGTGTTTTTTTTTTCATTGTCTACCATTATTTGTATCAAAAAGAAATGCTGTGTCTGAACTAGTACACTCAGATCTAGGTTAGTTAAGTGGATTCCTTATAGGAGGACGTGTTTGTTGGCACATGTCAGTTTAGCTCAGAACTGAGACAGATATTTGATAGATAACTACAGTTGGAGAATATTCAGCACTTGCAAGTTTTATAACAAGAACGTGCTTGTCCACTTATCATTCATTTTGCAATGGAAAAATCTTAACACTGTACACTTCTACATATGTATGGTGGCGTTATCACAGATCCATCTATCAATCTTCCTATACTACTACTACTATAACAAAGCCAAGATATCAGTTTTAAGGGGTAAAAGTACTTTTAAGCACGTGTACCAAATGAATCTATGGGCCAATTGCAGAAAAGTGAAGTCTATGAACTACTGACACTATAGCATTCTGCATCTTCCCACCTTCAGGTCTTGCAGCGGTCTTCAGCAATCACCATGAATATACTTCTGCTCCCCCTAGCCATTGCAGGCCACTGTTGCTAGGCAAAATGCGGGTTCATAAACCAAGCTAACAGAGAGTCCTCCTTCCACTTCACCAACTGTGTCCTTTAGTGGTTGCAGGGAGGCGAAGATTTCAGTCATTAAGACTACTAACTTTTGCAAAGGACTGCAGGTCCTGAGAACCGGAAGACCCAGGTTCTTATACAAAAGATGACTTTTCTGCTACTGCTGCACAGGGTAGTAAGAATGTGATAAGGGTAGCAAGAATGTGATATGTATCCTTCAAATAAAGAGTACAGAAAACAATGTAATTCATGCCTATCAACAGCAATTAACTTTAAGAAATGTGCAATGGCTCTTTCCTATTAGCAGCTGAAAGCAGTAAATTCACCACCCGTCAGTTGCTCTCTTGCAGCGGCCGGAAGATTGTTAGCGCTCGATACTGGCGCTGGACAGGCGGCCTCCCTCCATGGAGTGACATTTAAATGCAGCCGCAGCCGTGATCAGACGTGACTTGTTGTGGTTCTATGCCACGCATGGTGTTACAAATGCTGCCATCGGGCTGCATTTTAATTGCACTTGAATGGCGCTTCTGGGCAGCAGATGGGACACTGAACTGTTTGACAAGCGTACATCCCATCCCGCACCATCCATCTGACAAAGGCCTAAGAGTTGCAATAAGTTAAAATATATCTAAGCACAATGGTGAATATTCACTAAAACGCATCAAACTTTACACACAGCACAAGAGTTATGCAAACTACGCAATGCATGATACAAATTTTGCGTAGCTTGAGTTATACACACAGTGCATACATTGCTTGTATAACGTATGTTGCTGGTTGACTAATGCTGACCAAGCCAGCCAGTAAGAGACATTGCATAAGCATTATATCCACCGTATGTTTAGTCACGCAGTTTACTTACATTAAGTTTAATGTAGTTTAGAGACTATACAGCAACGTTACTGTTGCTCTAATTTTCTTTGCACCTGTGCCGGCAAATCAGCACTATGATGTGTTTAATTTTACACAAAAAAAAATGAAAGCTGAAATACTTGCTGAACAAATATTACAAGAAAAAAGCCCAAAAGGTAGCAGTAAAGGTACTTTGTCATAACATTTCTCCCTGATAAAACGTAAAGAGAAAAATCCTGATTTTGCCGAACACTAGACATATGTACAATATTACTCTATTTATTTTGTGACAAGATAGGAACAGAAGAGTGAAGTTGTTTCAGGGAAAGATCACAATTGTCAGCTCCAGCTTGTACGCATCATGAACACTGGCCAGCTTGACTGACAATGGGATTTAATGTAGCCTAACAACAGTGGCCTTAAGCATAGATACCATACTATGACAACAGCAAACAGGCAAGCTAGCTGGAATGCCTCCGAACTCAACTCCTTGATTTGTTTGAAGCATTTATGTTTCAGGCAGACAGCCATTTTTCCAATTTTCCATTAACTTTTTCAATGCCAACACCTATTTATACTCATTATTTTATTATGATTGAAAAGGTATAAAGTATTAAAACTGTGCTTTGAACACATTTTTTTAAAAACAAAAACACTTAAAGTACTTACAAAATTAGATAGAATATAATAAAAAAACAAACATTTCAAAATAAAAATAACTCGTACAACACACATGCATTTTTTTCTTTGACCTGACAGGTATAATGCTCATAGATTAGCTTAATAATCTATTCTCTCACCATTCATAAAACAATCATATCAACAGTCACATGGGGTAAGAAACAGAACAGAGCTTGAGTCTGGTGTGCAATATTTATCCAGCTGCTAAGGTGGTAGTAGTGCTAGGGTGGTAAAACTGCTTGCAGCCTCACCAAATGTTTTCTTTACGTGGACATACTTTCGGCTCACTGTAAAAGTTTTAACCAAACGATTTCATTTTTCCTGTTTTGGCATTTTATAAAAACAATGTATTGTATAGTACAATTAAATGTATTTTTTAACTGGAAAAACTGATTGAATCTCCCAAATTTTAGATCTTTTGACCTATGGCCGTGGTGAAAAATTCTGACAAATTTTTTGAAAAAAAAAACCTGAATAGTGAATAATGGATTGGTTTGATTTTTCAAGCAATACGATCAATCAAGAAAACTGATTGAATTTTAAAAATCTGATAGAAAATTAAAACTGTATAGCGTATGACCCAGAAGTGAATTGGGTACAGGGATCAGCATGCATTTAATAGATGCCGGTGCTAATTATCGGTAATCTAGCACCCAGGATCTGAGTGAGTGCCTGATGCAGTAGGAGCAGTCGATCAGCTACAAGGATCTGAACTATTACGCTACATACACATGAGGCACGGATGTCTGCAGTTGCATGGAGACAAGCAACAGTTGAAAGTCTCCAGCAACGACAGTTGTATACAAGCAACGATTGTATACACGCGGCAACAACCTGTCTGCAACATAGCGGAAACTGTTGCTCAGCAACTTCTGTCGCAGGTTCAATGAACTGTCGGACTCACAACAGTTGCTAGAGACTAGCATACACACGACCGCACCGACTTGAGACTAGGGACGGTTGCTGCAACAGCTGTTGCCGGGGATTGAACAAGTCAATCGCCTGGAGACAGGTCTGATTAGCAACAGTTGCTTGCGCGCGCCTCATACACATGGAGGACCTGTTGCCGCAACATGCGCACACCACGTGTTTCCAGCAACAATTGTAGCCCGTGTGTATGGGCCTTTAGAGGAGCCGATCTTCTATTGTGTAGACAATAGGCTACAGGGTAAGGGTAGTTTCCACTACACGCAGATCCTGGATGCGAATTTCTGCATCCAAACTGACTCCAATAAATGCTTATGGGCTTGTTTCTACTAAATACTATTTCTCCAATGCAGACAAATTATGGATGACATGTAGCAGATTTCTGCAGCATGCATCAGTTCCCCATACAATGTTTGATAATCACATCCAGAAATCTGAATCCAGAAAAATAGATGCAGAATGCAACATGCTAGTGGAAACAGGCCCTTAGTGCTTAGGGTCTGTTTCCACTACACGCAGATTGGATGCAGAATGGATGCAGAAAAACTAATTCCAATGAATGCCTATAGGAAAATCTGCATCAGAAAAATCGCATTTAGTGGAAACAGGGCCATTGGCATTCATTGGAGTACGTTTTTCTGCATCCAATCTGCATGTAGTGGAAACAGACCCTTGTGGCGGGGGGGGGTTACTGTTAAGGTAGCCATACACTGGTCGATTTACCATCAGATTCGACCAACAGATAGATCTCTCTCTGATCGAATCTGATCAGAGAGGGATCGTATGGCTACCTTTACTGCAAACAGATTGTGAACCGATTTCAGCCTGAAACCGTTCACAATCTGTTGTGGTGGTGGTGGTGCTGCCGCCGCTCCCCCCGCCCGCATGCCCACATACATTACCTGCTCCGCCGGCGCGACTCCAGTCCCCAGGTCACCGCTGCTCCGTCTCCACTCTGGTCTCCGGCCCCGGCATGCTTTACTTCTTCCTGCCCGGCAGGAAGTTTAAACAGTAGACGGCCCTCTACTGTTTAAACTTCCTGCCGGGCCAGAGGAACTGAAGCATGCCGGAGACCAGCGCGGACACGGAGCAGCACCGGGCGTAGACGTGCCGGCGGAGCAGGTAATGTATGCGGCTCTATTGCGTCGGTCGTCGGGTACTCGAACGCCGCTAGCGACGCGCTCCCTACCCGCGGGCGATCGACGGGATTGGACGAAAAGGATCGAAATTCGGCGTGTAGCGCGAACGATTGGCAGCAGATTCGATCCCAGTGATCGAATCTGCTGTCGAAACAGCGGTGAATCGGGCCAGTGTATGGCCACCTTTAGGCACTAGGAGGGAAGGCTTTGTAGTAGAATGAGTGGTGGATAAGTGTATACTGTAGTAGAATATCAGTTTAAATTTAAATTACCTCTATTGTTAAGGCTCATACACATGAGCCACAGCGGTGGCTCAAGCCATAAAAGAAAAAAAAAAAAAAAAGCAGCAACAGCTCGTCGCCAGGTCCCTCTGTGCAACAGCCATACACATGGCGCACAGAGGGACACAGATTCGGCAGAAGCTGTCGCCGAAGGTTCCTCCTCCCCGCCGGAAGCTCCGTACATTGTGTATGGAGTTGCTGTCGCTAGTCCGCATACACACGGCGGGCTAGCGACAGTTGCATCGATGTTGCGGCAAAAGCTTTTGCCGGCGATTGGCCATGCCTGGCGACAACAGCGACGGTTCGGGGTGCACGTCTCATACACACGGGCGATCTGTCGCCGCAACACGTGCGTGCCACGTGGTTGTGGCGACAGTTGTAGCTCGTGTGTATGGGCCATTACTAGTGGCACCACATGGTACCCAGGTCACGCGGTGGTGCCGCATCACATACTTGTATGAACACCTTTAGGGTTTTAAAGACAGCTTTCCCTAGTTAAAATTATCTTCCCTGTCTTAATAATTTAAACTTAGTCATATATGGTTAAGTGACAGTTAGTGACCATTTGTAGAATGGAAAACGGCCAGATCTCCTATTGTTTAACATTCTGTGGGAAGCCTGATTAAATAAAGAGAATATATATAAACAAAATAAGGCAATGTAAAAAAAAAACAAAAAAAAAACACCTCAAAACACAGCAATTTATGGGTTAAGATTAAAATAACAAGCAAAATAACAAAGAAACAAGAAAAGGTCAGTCTGTTTTTCTCAATAAAACAATGGCATTAAGAATGGCAGGGTTACAGTTGACATACATATGCTAATATGACAAAGAAAAACAGGGCTTTCACTTTGCCTTGGTCTTCTGTGTCTGGCTTTTTTTTATGCTTTAGAGCCATGACTAACAAAAAACACAATTTATGGGGTTTAACTGGCAATATGGAGAGATTGAACATGGCAGAAATGAACAAGTTCATTGTGTCTTGACATAGATACACATAAAATCTGCTAGTTTTTTATGGCATGTTTGTCACCCGGAAATCTTAACCAGTACAGTGTGTAAAATGAGCCGCAAATAAGCAGCAAAAAAATCCACTGTAGTCTGCAGACAGACAGAGCTTTTGCACTTTGGTCTGCTGGAAACGTCTTTTGTGCTGCTTTCATCCTGAAAACTTTTGAATATCAGCTTATTTTAAAGAATCAGCGGTAAGTAGACCTATTTAGTAAATGAATCAACAGTTTACTGATTGCCATGGTTACTGTTCAGGATACATTTTTACCTTGGAGGAAATATAATGTGAAGCTTTTCAAACATGCAGTCACACAACACCACTAACTGTTATATTTTCCAGGCTTCTTCAGAGTCAAAACAAAAATAAGAACATTGGTTCTTCAGAGTGGCAGGAATACCACTGACTGGAATGGTGAAAATGTGACCTCTTAGGCCTCGTCCACATCTGCTGCGCTGAAAAACGTGTTAAAGCGCATGGTAAAAAACGCACGCGCTTGTGCGCGCTTTAGTCCGCGTTTCTGTGCGTTGCGCTGCGCTTCTTTAAAGCACGTTTTGCTTACTGTAGCAGCAGCAGCTGTCAATAAAACTTTGTTTTTGTATGTAAATGTATTTTTTTCTCCAATTAGGGGTAAAAAACGCATGCGCTTCTATGCGCTTGTACGCGCTTCTATGCGCTAAAAAAGCGGACCCATTCACTTGCATTGCTGTGCGCTTTACAGCTCAACGCACAGAAATGCCTGTTACACTACGTTTCTGTAACGCTGCTCAGCGCAGCGCATAGATGTGAACCAGCTACATTTAGTTACATGGAAAAATCAATACCTTGCTGAACGCACAGGGCAGTGCGCTGTGGAAAGCGCACAGAAACGGCCCTGATGTGAACGAGGCCTTAGTAGATTTCTTTGTACACTGTGAGCACATAGCCTCAACACTTCAGCCGTATGGTATTCCAGTAGGTCACTGTTATAATCTATTGTAACTAGTTCTGTACTCACTTAAAATTACAAACTTTATTTTTACATGCAGCTTATATTTGATATGTACCTGTAACCTGTACCTTACAGCAGAATTCCCCAACCTTGTCCTCAAAGCTCTTGGTTTTTGCAGAAAACCAAAAATTAGTGTCTCAGCAGAGCTGATTAACAAACTCTGTGGATTTCCACAAAACATGCGCTCTTGGTGGGCCTTGAGGACAGGGTTGAGGAACACTGCCTTACAGTGCACAGCAGCTCACAGACTGGGAGAGGGGGAATAGAAGCAACATACTATTTCTGGGGAGTAGATAATAAAAGTATAAAGTATGATTCTCTGAGCTGCAAAGTGATCAGAAACCCCTTAGCAGCTCACTTACACCTTCATGGAATAGTGTATGTCCTTCAAAATACTGGTATTGGTGTAGCGACTAGCATTCCAGCATTGCAGTGCTAGATTATATCTGCGTGGTGTTTGTATGCTCTCCCAGTGCCCACATGGGTTTCCTCTGGGCACCCAGTTTCCGCTTATATCCCAAAAACATACTGATATGTTCACTCCAAACTGGCCTAGGACTATGGTAGGGACATTAAACTGTGGAGGACTTTGGAATAGATTAGCTTGTGATATCCTTTAAGCGACAGTTATTTACATAACTTTGTATCTCGGAAAGTGCTGCAGAAGATATCAGCTGCTCATTACAATAGGGGATTCTATATTCATTCCCTTTTAACTGAGTGCAAAAAAGCGAGAAAGCTGAACACGGATGTGGGCTAATGAGGGTGGTCACACATGTGTCTAGGTATATGGGCATAATGGGACATGTGCATAAATTGCTAAATGTAATTTTACCTTCTTAAAACAGAACATATTTGCAATAATTCAGTTGTAAATGAGCAATTGTGGTTTCCCATAATGCCTTACACCAATCCAACATACATACAGCCTGGTTTGGACTTATTGGTCTTCATCAGTGCATGGTATGGATTGGTGTGGCCTTGTAAAATGTATTAGCTACCGGCTCACTATACACCGGCAGTTCTGGATGTGCAGCCTTGTGTTCAAGGGCATAAAGAGATGATTTGCACATTCGGGAGTGATGCATCATGGGAAACCACAGTTGCTCACTTACAGCTGAATTATCACAAATACCTTCTGTTTTAAGCAGGCAAAATTACATTTAGCGTCTCTTTAAGCCTGTTATACCTTCCAGGTGGTTCTGGGTCACCATGAGCTGTTTGGGTATCCCTCCATGCATAAATCAATGATCATCACTTTTATTGGTAGGAGAATTTTCACGCATTTGCATATACAGTAGCACCCATTTTGTCCATCACCTCCTGAGAAGCACCAGCACAAAAGCCTTACGACAAAGCTTTACAGTGCAACTTGACTTGTACATGCATAAACTTTTGCTTGATTAAAGGTAATCAGAAGAATATTGCCCTTTTGCAGCTTCGGCAGCCCCTCACAGCTATAGGGCAGTGGTTCGAGACACAGACATGCATGAAGTGATGCATGGGCAGCACGGTGGCATAGTGATAAGCACTCTCACCTTGAAGCCCTTGGTTGGCTAGGATTGTATCCCAGCCAGGGCACTATCTGTACGGAGTTTGTATTTCTCCCCATGTCTTCGTAGGTTTTCTCCCGCATCCCAAAAACATACAGATACGTTAATTGGCTTTCCCCTAAATTAGCCGTAGACTATGATACATACACTGCACGATACATACATAGACATATGACTATGGTAAGGATTAGATAGTGAGCCCCTTTGAGAGACAGTTAAGTAACAAGACAATATACTCTGTACAGCGCTGTAGAAAATGCCTATATAAATACTAAATAATAATAATAATAATAATAATAATAATGAAGTTTCAATACACCATTCATTGCTGTTGTTAATGAACCCCCTATGAAAAGCCCAGGTGGCAAAACCTGCCACTTCCATCCACAATAGCTTGTGTTTATCGTGACTAATATAATAAGGTTAAGTCACTGTATTTGTGATCGAGCAAACACGCCGCAGACATCACTTAGAGAAAAGACCACTTAAGGTCCAATATTTATGACTAGAAGCAAAATAAATGTCACAATAAATTACAGTCGAGTCAATAATATTAAAATGCATTTTGCTCACAGAAAGTGAATTTGAATGAAATTGATGTTATTGCTTGCAAGTGCTTATTACGGTATTCTAAAAAAGATTATTTGGCAATATGCTCCCTACACTGGCCACTCCAAACCTTGGCAGGATTATACACTTGTCTCTGATAAGCCACAGATCTTGGGATGGACATTAACACGTTTATGATATGATGCTAATGTGAGAGAACAGCAGCAATGCTAACTTACTCCTACAAGTCTTGTACAGAATATGCTTCCAATAGTTGAGCTGGCCTGAAACTATGCAGATCCAACATTCTAGACATTAGAATCTATGCATTACAATATGTGTAGAGTTGGGCCGAACGGTTCGCCTGCGAACTTCCGTGGTTCGCGTTCGCGTCCCGCAGGCGAACCTTTGCAGAAGTTCGGTTCGCCCCATAATGCACCATGGAGGGTCAACTTTGACCCTCTACATCACAGTCAGCAGGCCCAGTGTAGCCAATTAGGCTACACTAGCCCCTGGAGCCACTCCCCCCTACTAAAAGGCAGGCAGCGGCGACCATTACGGTCACTCATGTGCCTGCATTAGTGAGAGTAGGGCGAGCTGCTGCACACTCTCTCTCATAGGGAAAGATTAGTTAGGCTTAGCTTGTCCCTGGCTGCATACCTGTTCTGTGAACCCACCACTGCATACCTGTTCTGTGAACCCACCACTGCATACCTGTTCTGTGAACCCACCACTGCATACCTGTTCTGTGAACCCACCACTGCATACCTGTTCTGTGAACCCACCACTGCATACCTGTTCTGTGAACCCACCACTGCATACCTGTTCTGTGAACCCACCACTGCATACCTGTTCTGTGAACCCACCACTGCATACCTGTACTGTGAACCCACCACTGCATACCTGTTCTGTGAACCCACCACTGCATACCTGTACTGTGAACCCACCACTGCATACCTGTTCAGTGAACCTGCCACTGCATACCTGTACTGTTCAGTGAACCCGCCACTGTATACCTGTTCTGTTCAGTGAACCCGCCACTGCATACCTGTTCTGTTCAGTGAACCCGCCACTGTATACCTGTTCTGTTCAGTGAACCCGCCACTGCATACCTGTTCTGTTCAGTGAACCCGCCACTGTATACCTGTTCTGTTCAGTGAACCCGCCACTGCATACCTGTTCTGTTCAGTGAACCCGCCACTGCATACCTGTTCTGTTCAGTGAACCCGCCACTGCATACCTGTTCTGTTCAGTGAACCCGCCACTGCATACCTGTTCTGTTCAGTGAACCCGCCACTGTATACTTGTTCTGTTCAGTGAACTCGCCACTGCATACCTGTTCTGTTCAGTGAACATTTTGGTGTGTCAGTGTGAAGCAGTACCTTAATTACACTACCTGATTGATGTATACACATGCAAGATGTTTTAAAGCACTTTAGGCCTGTCATTTAGCATTCAATATGATTTCTGCCCTTAAAACGCTGCTTTGCGGCAAATCCAGATTTTTCCCGGGGACTTTTGGCGTGTATCCCACTCCGCCATGCCCCCCTCCAGGTGTTAGACCCCTTGAAACATCTTTTCCATCACTTTTGTGGCCAGCATAAATTTTTTTTTTCAAAGTTCGCATCCCCATTGAAGTCTATTGCGGTTCGCAAACTTTAACGCGAACCGAACCTTCCGCGGAAGTTCGCGAACCCGGTTCGCGAACCTAAAATCGGAGGTTCTGCCCAACTCTAATTATGTGTAGTCTCTTTTTTTCATCTGACCATTAATATTGATCATGCAGATGTCTTCTTATATGTCCATTTGGGGTCTAAACTGACAGGAGTCTGTACTTTGGATGTTAACTTAAAATGCATTCTTTTCTTTTTAAATTGTGGATTAATACAGGTTGTTTTTTAATTACTTTATGATTTTTGGCAATACTAACCTATCAAATTGAACCTGTGTTCTCATTCAGTTCAAGCTCTACCACTAATTTCATTACTGGCTTTTTTTATCCTACTTAAAGGGATACTGTAGGGGGGTCGGGGGAAAATGAGATGAACTTACTCGGGGCTTCTAATGGTCCCCCGCAGACATCCTGTGTTGGCGCAGCCACTCACCGATGCTCCGGCCCCGGCTCCAGTTCACTTCTGGAATTTCTGACTTTAAAGTCAGAAAACCACTGCGCCTGCACGCCCGTGTCCTCGCTCCCGCTGATGTCACCAGGAGTGTACTGCGCAGACACAGACCATACTGGGCCTGCGCTATGCGCTCTTGATGACATCAGCGGGATCGAGGACACGGCAACGCAGGCGCAGTGGTTTTTAGACTTTAGAGTCTGAAATTCCAGAAGTGAAGCGGAGGCGGGGCCGGAGCATCGGTGAGTGGCTGCTCCAACACAGGATGTCTGCGGGGGACCGTTAGAAGCCCCGGGTAAGTTCAACTCATTTTCCCCTGACCCCCCTACAGTATCCATTTAATGTAAACATTGCTACAGAATTCTTCTGATAGAAGATACAGGTCAAATTTACATCATGTGATTAGTTTGCACCGTGACACCATGCACAATAACAATGATAACAAAAAAGGCATAATAATGTGAAGAATATTGTTTACATTATCAATATAAAGTGGTGGGCTGTGATTGGAGGTTGCCAAGGAATCGCTCTCACATGAAAATGGAGCTTACACTTTGACAGGAAGCAATGCTCTAGATTGTAAGCTCACAGGAGCAGTGACCTCCCTCTAGTGTTTCTTATTTCTGTTTTACTTAATCAAAATGAACATGTACCAGTGTTTGGTGAGGCTTCAAAGCACACATCAACTATAAATATATTTGTAATTGTGTTGCTAGATGTCCTGATCGTACATTGTGTTGAACTATTCCTGTATCTTTGCTCACCACTATTATCTGTTTTGTACTATGTACAGGGCTACAGAAGATATTGGTGCTGTATAAATTAAAAAAATAATAACAACCCTGCATGCAGCAAACTAGTAGTAAGTTGTCAAAAGGACCCCATGCCAAAAACCCACACTTAAAGCAGAGCGTAACTAGACTTAATAGGGCCCCCCTGCAAAAATGAGAGCATAGGGCTCCCTTGGTCCCCAAACCTCATGAGGGTCATGTGATTGAGAGCCGGCGAATGGCAGCAGAGAGTGATCTGCTGTGAAGCAGTGTCTGGAAACAGGAAAAAATGAGACACTCCCGCTACTCACTACTCTGCACGGTGGGAGCAGGTGGCAGGGAAGGTTTTTGTGAGCAAATGGGTAGGATTTATTGTTAATTGGCTGCACTTGTGGTTGGGGAGAGGCCCCCAAAGCTTCTGGGCCCCCCTGCGATGGCAGGGGTCGCAGGGGTGATTGCTATGCCCATGACTTAAAGCCTAACCCCAACGGCAAATTAAGTATACCATCTGATAACATAGTAAGTAGAATGCATAAATGAAACCTTTTCCTGACAAATAAGGCTTCTGTCCGATAAATTCTGTTTTAAAAAAAAGGTGTCCCTCGGACCTGAGGCAGCTTTGCTAGAGGCATTAGCAGCAGACTGTGGGAGGGGCAGCAGGTGTTGCTTCTCTAGTCACTAACACAGTGATCTGCAAACTTGGCTCTCCAGCTGTTAAGGGACTACAAGTCCCAAAATGCACTGCAAGAGTTTGAAAGCCACAGTCATGATTCATAAAGGCAAATGCATTGTGGGACTTGTAGTTCCTTAACAGCTGGAGAGCCAAGTTTGCAGATCACTGCCCTAACAGACTGAAAGGTACTTATGCACAGACAAAGCTCTGGAAACACACTGCAAGATCACTGCACTAACAGACTGAAAGGTACTTATGCACAGACAAAGCTCTGGAAACACACTGCAAGATCACTGCACTAACAGACTGAAAGGTACTTATGCACAGACAAAGCTCTGGAAACACACTGCAACCTGCAACTCTGGAAGTCTGTGATATATTAAATATTTGATCAATGGTAATCAGGTACCTTACACATAATTTATCCAACATCAGACAATGAAGGAACTATACAGAAACAACCTATAAATATATTTGTTCCCAGAGTTTTAATAAGTACAATCAAGCTGCAACTGGGATAGGGTTTAGTCACTGAATGTGTATAAGCTGTATAAAGCCACCTACACACATAGGATAACTATTAACTGAAAGGGAAGTGTGGAAAGCAGCAAAAGATCGATATTGATCGGACATTGGGGGTCATTAAGGATCCGTCCTGTCAGATCTTTAATGACCCCCAATGCCAGAGCGTTACCAATCACAATGCTATTTCCAACCACCGCCAATGCCGTTCCGTCATCCACCGATTGTCTTCATCCCCCCTGCGTGCCTTCATAGGAACAAAACACATCGCTAGCCTGAAGGCTTGGAATGTGTCTGTACATCATCATTACTCGAACTGTTGCCTGAGGAATCGTTTCCCCGATCCCTGAAGGGCGCCAATTCTCGCATGTGAGTACGTAGCTTAAGACTGTAGTTAGAATCACATTTTAGGAACCATTCTTGCAGTATACAATTGTATATTACTAATAAAGACAAATGTAATAATTTTGCAGATGATAGTTCATGTAACTGGCTCAGGGCAAATTAAAGAGTTTCATTACTGAATAAATCTTCTGTTACAAATATTGTTTTCATTTTGTTTGCTGCATTTTTTTTATGGCAGATATTGTTTTTATAATCAAGGTTGCATCAAAGTTTACTTCCCCTACACACATACACACAAACACCCATATAAATACACACAAAAACACACACACACACATACACACACACACAAACACAAACACACACATATATACACACACACTCATACACACACAAACACTGTGCGCAGATTGTGTTCTGTAAACAGAAGCTAACAAGCTTCTAATTTCATTCTACGTGAGGCACATGCAATAGAACAGGTGTAGCTATCGCACATTATGTGATTCTTTTTTAATTGCAAAATGAAAATGCAAGTGATTAGATCAATTAATTTAGATGCTGACTTTTGGAAATATTCATGAAAGGGCTAGAGGCCTCATCAAGTCATTATTGTTATATTATAAAATGCAGATATACAGAGGGCATCATTTTGGTAGCACTGTAGACCACATCACATAATGACTATGACTATTAATAAAACTGCAATGTCCTGGTTGTTATCCCAGTTCTGCAGAGAAAAACCCCAACATACTTAAATTAACTGTTATCCAAACAAAAGGAAAGTTACCGGTTTGTAATTAAAATCAGCAAATTAAATAAAGTAAATGATTAGTTCAACAGAAACTTAGGAGTTCATTCAGGCATGCATTAACTTTGGCTACACATTAGATCACATGCACACTTTAACACAATGCTTCTTACTCAGGGTCTATTTACAGCAGACATATGCATTGCATTTTAATGTACGGCAGTCTCTCTTCAAAGCAACACAGTGCAGATGTGATGTCATCATTATTATGAATGGCAATGCATCCACTGTTCACAAAATCCATGCAGCAGTGAGTTGTGCACAGTATCGGAGAAACTCCGAAGCTTATTTAAAACAATGGGTCCACTATTCACCATCTGTGAATGGACTGTCCTTCTAAGACCTTTCTAACGTTCTCCCAGCCTGTAGTTGCTACAAGTCAAACTATAAGAGAGAGCTCTTATATACAAAATGTGCAGGTCCCTATTCATATATATCAGGGAGGTGAGGTGGAAATCCAGTCTCATGCTTTGCTTGTTAGCCCATTTTACCCCAGAAGAGAACCAGAAATTAGCACTTCCGAAAATAGAGCAAACATTTTACTTTCCAGGTTATCCTTCGAAAAAGGGGTACAGAGAAAAGATAATCTTCTAGGCTGGATTTGGGAATAAAAGTGAAGTTTGTTGTGAATTAAAAAAAAAAAAAAAAAAAAAAAAAGCACCCAGACTTGATGGGCTTAGACATATGACTATGGCAGACTATCTGCTACAAATAATGCTGTGGAAGATGGCAGTGCTAAATAAATACAAGAAAAAACAAACACAAAAATGTAAATATGAAAAAAAGCTTCTGTTTTAAGAAGGAAAGATTGTATTTTTGCAGAATTTTTCAGTAGAGGGCTTTTGTATTTCTTTAGACAACCACAACAAATCTTGATGTAACCCTTGACTTGTAACATCGCTTTAAATGTCCTACCATAGAGCCATATCCTATCCATAGCTTGCACTGATAAAGGCCAAGGCAGCCTGAAAAAAAGGCTGTGTATAGGTTGGATTGTATGTCTTTATGGAATAAACAGCTATACAGAAGGTGTGCTGTAAACCATAAGTTCTTGCTTACTACATAAAGAAATAAATCTGAGGCTAGACCACTGCTACAGCCACCACCCAATTCTAAGAGAGAAACATGCCTTGTAGTTGTTATGATCATGTGGGATGCCAGTCCTACATATATCTAGCTTTCTTGTCAGAGATGTTATGGTTCTTAAAAAAATATTAAATGCAAGCACCCCTTTGTACTCCTTTTACCTACATAGACCAATGGTTATATTTTAAATTCTGCACATGCATATTTTGATAACATGATATCCTTAACCATTTCCGGACCAGCAGTCTCTGCCCACTTAAGGACCAGAGACTGCTAGTACAGCGAAGCGGGGGAAAACAGCTGTTCGCGCAGTCCCGCCGCTCACCCCGCTCGCTCATCACCGCAGGCACCTCTCTCTGCCGTCGATATGACGGCAGAGCGCTGTGCACCGGTCAGGAGCTGCTTTCATTGGCTCCTGACCAGCACAAAGAGCTCAGCCGTCATATAGATGGCAGAATGAGTGATCTGCGTTGGGGAGAAAGCTGCGTGATCAGCGGGACTGCGCAGTGATGGGTTTTAAAATTTACGTCCTGTCAGATCCGCACTGCCACCTGCAGGACGTAGATTTCAACTGCATCGGTCCTGGAATGGTTAAATAAAACATCCGCAATGCAACTGCAGAACAATTCCTTTTTCATCTACCTAGGTTAAGTACTGGGGCAGGCATATTCTTTTTAATCAGTGAGCTCCAGGGCACAACACTAAGTTCTGAATCCAGGTCCACAGTAAACTTGTTCTGTGTTAATGCCATGACAAATCACAGCACGGATGGCAAAAGGGTAATAACTAAAATGCAAGTTAATTTCACTGACATTACACTCTGGATACCTGTTTGGTACAAATTATACAAGGCATGGAGAGCTCATTTGCAAACAATGGGTATTTGTTAAATACACATATGTGCACAGCTTAAATAGATCACAAATTAACTGTCACTCATGCAAATATTTTCTCCATATACTAAATTAATTTCCTGCATATTGTTAATTGTCTTTATGTGCAGTACATATTTGTTGGAAAAGTGTAGTAACAGGAGTTCAGAGGTTGCCATCTAAGTTTTCTCTCATACAGCCAATTGCCAGAACACCTGATCTGCATACTCATTTTGGACCATGAATGTAGAAAGTATTAAAAGATAAAGATCAGCAGCATAGTCATGCTAGCAGCCATTTTAAGGGAAATAAAAATGGCTGCTGCCATATTCCTCTCACCACAGGTTTTCTTTAACTACAAAATAGGGTGCTTATGCCCTAAAAAGCAATTACATGTTATTCATTCACAGGTGTTACCCACCAGCAGGTAGCATATCGTTATATAGTCAATTGAATAGGATCTGTTTCGCTCCTACTGCACTTTAACACTTAGCTACATACACACAGAAGGAACAATTTCGGTTCCTGGAATTGGAATTGCTGATTTATCCCTCCCATTTAAAACAAATGCAGCCTCCTATTGCAGATAGAGGAGGAAAGTCAATGAGTTCACTCAATAAGGTGATCTTTTCAAACCTTCCATTTAGCATGCGACTCGAGGAGCGAAAGTGATATGAATCAAACTGAACAGTAACTGCTAAACTTTCTCTGTCTTTCTTCAAGCCCCGATCACATAAGAATTTATCACTCCGTATAAACCAACCTGTTATGTGGTAGCCAGGAGAAAAAAAAAAGGAAACTTTCTGGATTGGTCTTCTACTGATGTGAGTTGTAAAGGAGTCATTCTTCTTCCCCACATTTCTGTCTGCTTTGAATATTCTGGGAAGGGAGGTTCAGACCTATACAGTAGATAAAGGCATGGCTGTGCACCTCTCAGGATTAGGTCAGGTTTATATTTATAGACATACGACAGGTGCACTTTAGCAGCATTTGCTCATTCACAGCAGGACATTATCTGGTAGAGAAAGGTGTCTGTACTTTTAAACAAAACCCGAGGCAAAGGACGAGGAATATAAGTGATGAAATCTTTTTTTCTAAAGAATCTGACAACTCTTCAACAGAATAGGGACATTCCATAAACTGCCTTTGGTTAGCCAGCTGCGTGTGGCGTCTTATATGTCAGAAGTGTAAAAACTTGTTGTTTCCATATAAAATTGCGATCAAGCTTCTTGCTGCAATCAATCATGTATAATTAATCAATTTGTGCTATTCTTTTTAACAAATCAATGAGTTATTGCGCTTGATTCATAACCTCGATGTTCATATGCACTTAAAAAAAAAAATCTAAAAATAGTCAACATTAAGGTCAGTACTAGGCTGGAAATATATCATTCGAATATAATGGGCACTGTGCCAATTTTCAAAATTACTAAAAAAAAATAAAAAAAAATCTGAGGGAAAAATTCAAACAAATACAAAAAACACAGCACACTGTCAGAATACAGACATAAAGAATCAGATTCTGCCAACTACACAAAACAGCAAACAAACTGTATGTACTGAACCAGCATAACATAAAATAAAATCTGAATTACTGTGTACCATCAGTGGTAGTGTTTCTCTTATACGCCTTCACCTTGTTTATATTTTAGTATAATTCCACTTAAAAAAAAAAAAAACTATATCTGTGTTGTATGTCTTTTTTGTTATCCATGGTATCAAATCAATGCTTAAAGTGGTAAGAAACTCAGCATTTCCTCTTTGTTCTAAGATTATTTACATCATAAAATCTTCTACCACAAAAAAATGTAGCAGAACAGCATTCAAACAGTTAAACAAAGCAATTTGTTCTTCAGTGGAAAGCTCCTTGCTTCACTGGGCAGCTCGTGGCCGCATCCTGAAGAGGTGATAACATTAACTTTTGTTTACATTCCTTTTGTCTGCCACAATTAGTATACAGCCAGCAGTGTGCTGACACTGAACTGCACACATTGTAGAAACAGAGAGAGCTGAGAAATGATCATGGGATACATTATAATATATAAATATAGCAGCTATGCAATAAAATGCAATGTCAGCTTTCAGAACAGATAAACTGTACGTTGGTAATTTGTAAACAGACAACATTACTTGTGCACAAAAGCAAATATCACAACTGTATGGTTAATAAAAAGTAGGAAAAACATTTTTATTGAACGTTTTGTCCCACTTTAATTTTAATTTGCAGCTAGCTATGAATTTTCAAAACAAGCAAGAAACTTAAAGCAAATCTGAAGTAAAAGGAAAAAAAAATACTCATGTATAGCTGCATCCCCTGTAGATCTTAGACAGATGAGTAACTTGCACCCCTGCATTGTGCTGCTAGTCCTTGCCACCATGCTGACTTTGAGTAATTCCACCACGTTATCGCTGCCACTCTAACTTGTCATGGATGAAATTCTTAACGAGGTAGTGAATATGAACAACCCATGTACTGACAGACACCCTCAGCGCCAAAACTGTCTACTGGGAACAACTATAGCAACAATTACGTTTGGCCGCGGGCACCCAAATTTACTGTATCGGTCATAATATGGAGAGCAGTAAATGCTTCATTTTACAGAAAAACTTCTTCAAACATAATTAAGCCTACTCAATAAAAGTGCAAAAAGTGATGCTAATGTGTAAAGAGAAGTTATCCATAGCCACCTATAAGACAGTAATACATTGATTGGGAATCCGAGAGTTATGGACTATTTATTTAATTTTGCCTAGGCACAAAAAGCATATGAGCTGATACAAATCATTATGAGCCCCAGTTCTCAAGTATCCTACAGCACAGTGCACCATCATATTTCAGTCACCATTAACTAAAAACACTTTTTTTCAAAAGATGTTAATTTGTGTGCATAACTCAGATAGTAGACCATAGTAGACCATGACATTACAGACTGTCCCATTGCCAAATAAGCCCCATGGAAACATAGACCACAGGTGACAATGCAGAATAAAGGAAGGGTAGGATATTGAGAAAGAAGGACTGGATAGAATGTAGCAAAAATTCCATAGTATGTGCAGATGTCTCTGAATAAATGAGAGAGTACAGTAGGACTTAATTATGCACAGATCAAAATGTAGCCCTATGACTGATGAGGAAGCTAATGGCATCACCAAGTTAGGTAGCTATAACAATATAACAAGCTGGAACTAAAATAAAACTACAGATAAAAATGCACAACCCGCTCCCTGACACATCACAGTGAGGAAAATGTCAGCGGCTTACTTACCATATTATGGATTAGTCAACATCCTCTCAGACTTGAGAGAAAATGGTCTGACAGATCTATAACCAGTGTAAACAAAGGAAGAGCAGGATCCAGTATAGCGCAGTAAGTCAATGTTAAGGTGTTATCTAGAATGGATGGTGTAAATTGGTACTCACAAAATCAGGTTGATAATACCACCCACCCTGTTAATGCACATGTGGGGAAGTCCCGTCCCAACTCAAGAATATAAATCTTCAAGTGTGATTGTTATTTAAAAATATATAATCCACATTTCAACTGAAGTGAAACAATGAACTGTGTCAGAGGCCGCCTGCAGGCTCACCCCGCACGAAAAAACCAGCCAAGGACTTGGGAGAGAAGTTTACAAGCACACAAGAAAAATGACGTGCTTCGCAGCTTTCTACCTGCTTCTTCAAGGCAAACAATGAGTGCCAATTGGCTATAATCTGTTCAAGTATAAGCTGCTATTTTCAATGGAATTTTTTGTCTGCATGTTTTCCATATTTCGGTTACCGGATGTTTGATACCATAAAAAAAAATAATTGCGTGTACTGGCATATTTATAGTAATGGAGATGTTGCATGAGAGTAATTGTGGAGCATTAATAGCGTCCATGTAAACTAGGCCTAGAGCAATTCTTTAAGCTATGAAGAATAAGAATAAAAAAAAAAGCAATTATGTGAAAGGTGTGAAACGTGTAATAACACATGAATATTTTCTTGCATTTCTCAAAACATCAACAAAAGCAAACAAAGCTGCAGGTTCTCTTGAACGCCATCTGTCTAACACAACAAAAAGGGGGATTTCAAACAACAAAAAGGAAACCAAATACTGAACCGATGATATAATTCTTATGAGTTAAGGAATCAGCAGTATTGACATGTTAGCTTTTAAACTGAAGCTCGGCAGGGTCCTGTACTATGGGGTTCTCAGGCAAGACAAATTTTTCAGCAATATTTATGTCAGACAATTGGGCTCTGTCAAAAGGTGACAGTCTTCCTCAGTGAATTCAGTATGGTATGTGGAATATTTTTTTCTCAGACGTTTGTTTAAAAATGTGCTTCATTGTATTTTATATTCCATCTAAATGGAATGCATGGAAGTATGATTTATTATGTAAAAGAGAACAAATTACACACAGACAGCATTGGCAATAAATTATGATACCAGAAGCGGGATAGCACAGCAAGTTAGCTGTCACTGTCTGCCATTTGGTATCGTTATAAAAGTTTTTACTGTAGAATGCCAAAACATATACACAAGATATGACTAAGGAGACTGTGAGATTTTCTATGGAGCTAACCTGAAAATTTGCGCCGTTTAAGGAAACTTATAAAGGCCGACGTGCAGTTGAGAACACAATAAATATTGTATCATAAGATTCCTATGCACCGAATGGCTTCTAGAATATCTGTATTATATAGTGTCTCTGATTAAAGTGGACATCCACTTTAAAATCCAAAGTGAAAAAGAGCCAGACACTTACTACGACTGTCCTCTTCTTATTTTTACTCAATGCAGCAATAGCTGACTTCTGCATTAAGCAGCAGTGAAGCACTGTGGTAGCTCTGGACTTTGACATAATGTGACCAGCACTTCACTACTTCCCTCTTCATCCCTCCACGGTAGGCTGACTTAGTGGTACAGGGAGAAGCAGAGTACCTCTCAGGCCACACATACTGGTGGGCTTTAAGAGTCACCTCCAAGGCTGACACAATCTCTTACCAGTATTTACAAAGGCAGAAAACTGCCATGGCAGTTTTACAGGAAGTGGATGTGGCTAACCAAAAAAAAACTGGATCTTATGGCACTGAAAGTGTGGGTTTTAGTTTTAAACCCAAGGGTCACTTTAACCTCCTTGGCGGTATGGACGTGCTCAGCTCATCCATGACCGCAAGAGGGTACCGCTCAGGCCCTGCTGGGCCGATTTTAACCATTTTTTTTAAAAACACGCAGCTAGCACTTTGCTAGCTGCGTGAGGGGGACGATCGCCGCCGATGCACCGCTACCCGTCGCATAAGGAACCCCCCCTCCCGAGACCCCTGCGCAGTGCCAGGCAGCGCTGCGGAGTGGATCAGGACTCCCGATGACGTCACAACGTCATCACGATCATCGCCATGACGACGGGGGAAGCCCTCCAAGAAATCCCGTTCAGAACGGGATTTCTGGATGGGCTAACGCGCCGGAAGCGATCGGAAAGGTGAGTAAGACGCCGCCGGGAGGGGGGAATCATGTAGCTAGCGCTAGGCTAGCTACATGGTTTAAAAAAAAATCAAAAAATACTGTTGCGCCGCCACCCTGCCGATCTTAATAGAACGCCAGGGTGGTTAAATAATTGTGCAAAATAATTGAGACCTGTGGGAAGCATCACACCTGGACTGAATTTGTTTTAAAATGTTCTAATATTAGAAGACAGCAAATGTGTCATATTAGATCATAGTTAGAGATTATGCTGCTTTTGATGCAATTTGGAGGCAGATATAAAGTAAACCAATCAAATCAAAACAAACTGCAACCAAATTTGCATCAACTCTGAAAAGTAGCCTCTTATTGATAATTTCTAATAGTGAGGATTGCTAAAAGGTGAGAGAAAAAGCAGTCATATGCAGCACCTGCAGTGCGTAATTTCTGTAACAATCTTCAATATCTATGTGTATTGCAAACGTTTTGTACTGCAGATGCTGCAATCACATAACCACTATTTCCCCAATGTTTGTGCAATGCTCACTACAATCTGACTTGACACAGAAAGTTGCAAACTTTTGTCACTTTAATAACAGTCAAATTTTAATAGTCCAGGTTTTCTTAGTCACATAGACTCTGTAGTATTTATGTGCTATTCCTTATCTCTCTGTCTTTTTCACCCAGTATATATAACTGAGGTTTGCATCAAAAACACAAAGCCTCCAGGCCACTAGCGTTCCCTGCCACTGGCAGTAGCAACCCTTCAGGAAGCGGTGCTATGCTACTTTCACAGCTACAGAAAAAGAGATGGGTGCATTCCATCAAAGGTATAGCAATAACCATAGCATCCACAGAGACTGGTGTGGTGCCCTTGAGTAGAGGGGACTCGTGATGTGTTTTCCTCCATACTACTGCGACCTTACACCTGTGCCTGTATTCTGCCTGTATGTATGACACACTGCAAGTGTACATTTCAATGCCCACTCCTATTCACAGGCTAGAAGAAGGTATCACTGCTACAGCGTATCATAGTCTGGGGACCCTGTCATTTACAACAGAATGTTTTGGTTACATGTCAGGGCCCAGCTAGGTTGCCACATTGCAGACCACTACAGAGAAATCAAAGGCATTTGTAGATGTTCACTGTTTTTTGATAATTTTTAGAGTTACAAAACTTTTAACAGTTGTCACCTAAACAAATGTCCAATATATTTATCCCCATCTCCTGTATTACATTTTCTGTCCCGGTATCAACAGTCCCAGAGACAGGAAATGAAGAGATAACAGTATATGCCAAATGCGGACATAAAAAAAAGTAAAACTTGAAAAAGTATCTTAGCGTTCCAAAACTGAAAAGAAAAAGGTCCTTGAATTTAAATTTCTCTTACTCATTAATGATATAAAGAGATTATTATAGGTACACAAATGTGCACATATAGCTGGCTGGGATGGATTGCATTGATCCCTCAAGAATGGACCAATGTCTGAGATAACTGCACAGTACATGAACATGTAGATTCGGCCATTGAATTTCATGCTTTTTTCTTTTTCTCAGTCACAGTACACACGAATGTGTGATGGTCAAATATTCCCCTTGTCATTTCCCATCTTTGCTGGATATCAGCTTTTGACAAGATGAATAATCAAGTGAGCAATGGCACAGTGGAGCCCTGCCAATCATCTGCAAACTTACAGATAGTTCCATTCTGAACAAAATAGCTCCCTCAAGCAGCCAGATGCCCTTGTTTCTCTCATTCGATTCTGTTATTTCCCTTCATTTAGGAATAAATCTGATCTCAACATGGTAAAAGTTTTTGTGTTGTTATTTTTCCCTTGTTTTTCCCCAAACGCTATTCCTCATGAAAAACACACGCATTCCCACAGACTCCAGCCTTCATGTCTAGTTTCGTATCAGAATCTTGCATAAAATCTATTTCAAGCGTCCATTAAAAACCTGTAGAAGTAATTTAATTCAGTAAATTTCTAATGGGTTTTGATTGGAATCCCTTCATTAACTTTTAAAGGATGTTTTCAGTAGTCGTCAGTACAAACACAAACCTTGTAAATACCGCCAAAGCAGTGACGGGAGTAAGGGGAGAACGCTCACACAAAGGCATTTTCCCTTGGTATGTACTGATTAAAGGAGGTCAGCAAGCTAACTTGCACTGCACACTGTTCCCGACATTATTAAGTTCATTCATTAAACATGGTGTGGGGAATGCAGAAGTGCCCCGGACCTGAGGTCAGTAGGTTTAATACGGCTTTGATTCAAATACACACACTTCGGTGGGAGCAAATTGATTCTTTTAACCCCAATGTGCTGAATGGTTGCTTAGCATTTCTGCTCTAGTTAGAAATGTTTACACAAAAGGGACATTGAAGCTTGTGCAGACATACACGGACATCAATACCATGATTTTACGCCACTATATCTGCCTTATTTATTACTTCGATGAACCATCGCAATTTAAACTTTTATTTAGTACAGAAAGTATTAAGAAAACAAAGGATCCATTGCAAACGTAAACAGATCCTAATAATACGGGAGGATCAGTTTGCTATCAGCTTTTGTGATCCGCAAAACAAACAAAAAAGGTTTTGACTCTAGTGTGAACCGAGCCTCAAATTGTTCTACAACACAAGTGTGTTTAAAAGTTAAAAATAAATGTTAGGTTCTGCCATTAAACAACAGAAAAAAATCTGACCGCCAAAAGATCTTTCTTCTAAAAATGCTGGAACATTTGGAACACACCAGCATAGCTCTGGAGAAAGGACAGGATAGAGAAGAAAGTTTCCTCAACAGAAACTGGCTGAAAAAAATGATTTTACAGATCTCTGTCTGGGAGCTACAGATTGCCCAGCAAGCCCGTGATGAACCAGAACTCCTAGGAGTGTGTAAGAGGAGTGTCTCAAGTAGTTGTACAATCGCATTAGAGTTAGCACAGATAACCAATCTCATTGTAATTTTGGGAAGGATTCACAAAAGTAGGGATGGGACGACGAATCCGGCGAATCCCTCGAATATTGGGAAATATTCGAGATTCGTGGATTCGAATCCCGACGCCATTTTCCACTTTGCGAATCCGCCGAATCCCGACGCTGCATCGCCGCGCATCCGCCGCTCGCACTCGTCCTCCTCCGAGCCCCCCCCACGTCTCCTCCGCCCGCCCCGCGCCTCCTCCGCCCGCCCGCATACATTGTATCAACTCACCTGTTCAGTGGAGCGCAGAGCGGCAGACCTCTCGCTCACTTCCTGGTTCCCTCTAGTGACGGCTTTTACAATGACGTCATCAGTAAAAGCCGGTCCGGCCACTAGAGGGAACCGAGAAGTAACGACGAGGTCTGCCGCTCTGCGCTCCACTGGACAGGTGAGTTGATACTTATGCAGGCACGGGGGACGGAGGAGGCCGTGGGGGTGAGCGGAGGAGGCACGGGTGGGGGGAGGGGGAGCGACACCTACCTACCTACCTCTATACCTACCTCTATACCTACCTCTATACCTACCTAAAGGCCCCCTATACGTACCTACCTACCTACCCGCCACTATACCTACCTACCTACAGGCCCCTATACCTACCTAAAGGATACGTACCTACCTACCTACCTACCACTATCCCTACCTACCTACAGGCCCCTATACCTACCTAAAGGCCCCCTATATGTACCTACCTACCTACCTAAAGGCCCCTATACCTACCTACCTAAAGGCCCCTATACCTACCTACCTACTTAAAGGCCCCTATACCTACCTACCTACATATCTACCTATACTTAAGGCCCTATACCCTGCTACCTATACTGAAGGTCCCTTTAACTACCTACCTACCTACAGGACACTATACCTACCTGCCTACTGGCCACTATACCTACCTACCTACCGGCCACTATACCTACCTAAAGGCCCCCTATACGTACCTACCTACCTAAAGGCCCCCTATACGTACCTACCTACCTAAAGGCCCCTATACCTACCTACCTACCTAAAGGCCCCTATACGTACCTACCTACCTACCTAAAGGCCCCTATACCTACCTACAGGCCTCTATACCTACCTACCTACCTACCTAAAGGCCCCTATACCTACCTAAAGGCCCCCTATACGTGCCTACCTACCTAAAGGCCCCTATACCTACCTACCTACATACCTACCTATACTTAAGGCCCTATACCCTGCAACCTATACTGAAGGTCCCTTTAACTACCTGCCTACCTACAGGACACTATACCTACCTACCTACTGGCCACTATACCTACCTACCTACAGGCCACTATACCTACCTACCTACATACCTACCTATACTTAAGGCCCTATACCCTGCTACCTATACTGAAGGTCCCTTTAACTACCTACCTACCTACAGGACACTATACCTACCTACCTACTGGCCACTATACCTACCTAAAGGCCCCCTATACGTACCTACCTACCTACCTACCTAAAGGCCCCTATACCTACCTACCTAAAGGCCCCTATACCTACCTACATACCTACCTATACTTAAGGCCCTATACCCTGCTACCTTTACTGAAGGTTCCTTTACCTACCTAAAGGCCCCTATACCTACCTACATACCTACCTATAATTAAGGCCTCTATATACCCTGTTACCTATACTGAAGGCCCATATACCCTGCTACCTATACTGAAGGCCCATATACCCTGCTACCTATACTGAAGGCCTATATACCCTGCTACCTATACTGAAGGCCCATATACCCTGCTACCTATACTGAAGGCCCATATACCCTGCTACCTATACTGAAGGCCTATATACCCTGCTACCTATACTGAAGGCCTATATACCCTGCTACCTATACTGAAGGCCCATATACCCTGCTACCTATACTGAAGGCCCATATACCCTGCTACCTATACTGAAGGCCCATATACCCTGCTACCTATACTGAAGGCCTATATACCCTGCTACCTATACTGCAGGCCCCTATACCTTGCTACCTATACTGAAAGCTACCAATATTAAAGGCACCCATACCTAGCTAGCTATACTGAAGGCACCTTTACCTCGCTACCTATACTGCGGGCAACTATACCACGGATCGCACAATTCTTATGTGCAGGATTCGTTAGATTCGGGATTCGAAAGGTTCGAGATATTCGAGAACCTTTTCAGATTCGGATTCGGATTCGAAAAAATTGTGGATTCGTCCCATCCCTACACAAAAGTTATTGCCTGAATCATCTCACCTTACTTATTAACTCACAGTTCATCTCCACTCATTTGTCCTAAAGCCTACCTGAACTGACATGTAACCTGAAGCAGAAAGCACACAGCACTTTTACTGATACTAACTGCAGGGGGCAGCGCACGTTACCCTATTAGCACAATGCGCATTACCAGGGGACCATGCGCATGCATCATAAGAGTACCGTACATTACCTTAGCAATGCGTGCTTAACCCTGTTAACTTGTGTTGCTCTAATAGGGTAATGCGCTCCCCCCCCCCCCCTGCCTTTAGTACCTGTAAAATTGCCATGCGCTGCATGCATCAGGCCCATTATAAGATACAGCCTAGGAGTAGAAGGTTGCCGGCACTACGGGATCTGTAGCCGTGTCACTGGGAGTGAGGATGGACATATAC
Organism: Hyperolius riggenbachi; assembly: GCF_040937935.1. Lineage (NCBI taxonomy): Eukaryota > Metazoa > Chordata > Amphibia > Anura > Hyperoliidae > Hyperolius > Hyperolius riggenbachi. The sequence continues at coordinate 291,470,052 of NC_090650.1, forward strand.
TTAAAAAGCCACCTTGATAATATTACAGATACTGCGTGCTCATGACTAAAATTGTGAAACATACACATAGGATCAGCATCAAAAAAGGAAAAACAGTTGAGTCAGGCACTGCAGTTTGTGCTGTTTTAATGGTGTTTTCAGTTGTGAGTAAAATCACCATTTGTAACAAAAATTGTGACATTCAGAAAGGTAGGAGGTACAAAACATCATCATCTGTAGAACAATCATCATGTGCAAACATCTTGTGTGTTCAAACAGTTGCAAGAGGAGGATGTCCTACCATATCAGAGGGTGGCGGTGGTGGGTGCAGGGCAAAAACGATAGCCTAACTGCCGTTTCGCATGGCGGTGCTTCTTCCGAGGCTGATCCACCTCGGAATCAGTGGATCAGCCTTGGAAGAAGCACCGCCGTGCGAAACGGCAGTTAGGCTATAGTTTTTGCCCTGCACCCACCACCGCCACCCTCTGATATGGTAGGACATCCTCCTCTTGCAACTGTTTGAACGCACAAGATGTTTGCACATGATGATTTTTCTACAGATGATGACGTTTTGTACCTACCTTTCTGAATGTCACAATTTTTGATACAAATGGTGATTTTACTCACAACTGAAAACACCATTAAAACAGCATAAACTGCAGTGCCTGACTCAACTGTTTTCCTTTTTTGATGCTGCCATTATAAGATACACAGGAGAACATATTGTACAAGTCCTACAAAAATCTTGTCTGGTGTCCATTTTTATTTTTATTCCATTGCAAGGGTTAATAAGCCAGTGCTTGTATCTATGGAAATTGCAAAGGCTCTCTTGAAAAGTAAACAAGCGCTAAAACACTTCTATCTGGCTGAGCAAACACTGCTTACAACACAATAAGTCTGAAACATTTAAAAGACTATTTCTTTTCTACAGCTGAATAGAGCAAATTTCCCATAACATTGACAAAGCTGCTGTTGTATGTATGCATACGTATAAAATACATACATAGAGCGACTTTTATAAATTCATAATAAATGATTATTTGTATAAAATGTACATTAAAATACACCATAAAGCAATTCTGTCCTATGTCGTTCTCATGCTACCAAGTCCTTCTCCTCATGGGGGATTCTCAGGGTTTTCTTTATTTTCAAAAGCCCTTACTGACCTGCCAAAATAATGTGCACGCCCTTTCAAAGGGCAGCTGGCATTTTTGTTCCTTTCTAGGGAGTGCTTTTGTAAAGGAATCCCCCATGAGGAGATGGACTAATCCAAAAGTATTTTATCAACATAGGAGAGAAGAAATGAAGGTCGGCACTGCAAGCAATCTGGTGTATTCTGAAATGTGTGGTGCATCAGCAGATATATAATGGTGCAAGCCTGTGTAGCGATTCAAAGATGAATGCACATACCAGTCCTGGTGAGCAGTCAGTGGGGTGGTGGGTGCAGGGCTCAAGTACCTGACAGCCGTTTTGCACTGGTAGAGCTACTACGGAGGCTGTTTTATTTTATAGAGCATTTTACTCTGGGAGAAACATACTTTGTGTCTACACGTATTTTGAATTTTACAATTTTTCGTAATGGTGCTTCATTCAGAAAATGATTCATAGTAACAATAGCCATTCAGAAAGAAGTGTCATTTAGGCGAGACTTTGTATGTATGCAATGATGCTATTACTGACGTGAAGCAAACTTCAGTTATTTATTTGGTATCATTACTACAGAAGGCTAGGTTAGCAACATAGTCATGTCATTATTCAGATGTTAGGCATATTTATGTGTACATGTCAGCTGCTCGATGTAAAACAACACGCTGCCTACTAGTTTGCTCCCACAGACCATGCAGTAAATTCATGTTCGTTAATTGCGGAGGTGATATTCCATACTGAGAATGAGGGCTTATTCCTACCACATAGTTGGCAGTATGTGTCTGCTTCCTAATCCATGGCTTCCAGGCCAGAGCCATGTCATTGCGATGCCAGAGAATCCCAGTGTGGAGAATTCCCTTAATTACCTCATTACACTACACTAAATGCATGGGAGTGGTAGGTGATGCCTTTCCTTTAGATATATTTATAAAGCAAGTAAAAATATTTTAGTTGAGGACAATCAAAGCTGTTCTATTAATGGGCAGTATGGTATAGTTGAAGTAATTCATGTGTGTTTATACCCTGGCTATAAATCTGCCCATCATGCTGTCTGCTCTCTCGGAGGCAGTTCAAAGCCAGAATGAGTGTGATGACTTGCTGGTCTCTTAGGTAACATAAATGGTGTGGACATAGTGCAGATGGATGGCAGAAGAGTGGTGAATAACTGACATCCTAAGTTCAGAAAGTATTGGCTTTATCCTTTATCACAGCGACTTGAGAACAGAGCTTTGGAGTACTGGCCACAACTACACTAGTATAATGGTGAAATAATGAATGAATATGTTAAAGAAAGTTTGTAGTAACAATATAAAGAAGAAGAAGCTGAGAACAACTGAATTCTAGGCATTCTCTTGTGCTGATGTTTATGTAACGAGGTTCCTGTGAGCTCGGCAGGTCTCAGCGAGATCGCAGAGAGCCAACGGCCACATATAGATGCAAAGGCCAGTGAATCGCATAATGGAGAAGGAGGCTGGACTTCATACCTGAAGCCAATCTATTTTCAGGTAGGTGCCCGGGCACACAGAACTTCTGTTTTCAGAAAAAGAGTGGTGCAGGACTGTGTAAGTCTACCCAAGATGCAGCCTTACACAGTCTTTTATTTTTTAAAGCAATGATAGAGTTGCTTCTATTGAAACTGCCTACAGGCAGCAAAGTATGACTTCCATCAGGGGTTCTCATCAGGTGACTGCACTATAAACAGGATGAACAAACAGCATTATTATGTCTGCAGGTCAGTGAGAATTAGACACCAGTATCTGCAGAAAACCAGCACACGTGACAGCATCTGATTATATATGGCTGGTTCAAGTATCTTAAGTCTCTGGGAAGCTTTTGTAAAATGTACTTGGATGAATCAGAGTGGCTGATTTCTGTCTTACAAACAGCTGTCAGGCTCAGATCTTAATACTCAGGTGATGTGATTTCACTACATTCTACTTCCAGGTCACCAACTCAGAATCTTTTTTTGATATGGCATCTTCACAACTACACAGATAACCTGCTTAACAATTCTGAATATCATTATCTATACCACAGAAACCTGGACCATGTGTTCTGTATAAAATGACTGTAGACAGCGCTGCTTTTATTGTCATCCAAGCTCTCCACATCAAAGACGACCCAATTTCCTGCTTAGTTTTCTTAGTCATACTCACTAATTACATTGACAAATTATGACCATATATAAACAAAAAAAACGGAGGAAATGGAAGTGTCGGTGTTGCTAGGCAACCCAAATTGCCTACAGCAAATAGCAAAATGAAAGTAAGTATCTAACTGGTTGTTACATTCAGAGGTTTACTCACAAAAAAACTAGCAAATAGCACTAATTTCCATGAGTTTTTAGACAAGGATGTACTGTTGCAGTGTTAACTGTTGTGCTAATGTGGTGTTAAGCAGCCCCTAACACTTTCTGGATGCCCATGACTCAATACAAGAAGGGGTCTTTTGTTATGTACAAGCACTGCAGTCAGCAAGTCCTGGTATGGATAAGTAGAACAGGCACGATACTGCTCCTGAACATTTCTGCTAGCAGCTAGTGAGTGCACTATTTCACACCTGAGGTATTTGTCAGGTTTTAACTGAATATTTCCATAAATAAAATAATTATGAAGACAATTATATGCCATTAAATTTGCTGAAAGAAATGAATTAGAGTTTAGAGTAGAAAAGGTCTGCTGAAACCAAAGTGTGGAGGCTCCATGCCATCATCTCATACATAGAGACAGATTTATATCCAAAGTACCTACAAGCTTCCTAAAACTCCACCAACCAAGTACGCCACAGTCCAAACCATGCTCTTTATGCAGCTTACAAACTAGACAGTTTTTCTTTTCTTTTTACTTTGCATTCTTCTTCCTGAATCAATCACAATTATTTTAGGTTACCGTTTACCTACCTCATTTCTGGCCTGCATGCAATTTGTGTGAATCCTTTTCCTCCCGTTTCGGACGGTCAAACCATTGTCAAGTGAAGTGCCTTTACTTGACAAAAAACGGTTTGACCATTTGAAAAGGTGGCAGTCCGTTGTGTTTTCTACTAGCTGCAATGTGAAGCAATGTAGCTTCACCATGAGCATTCCTACTGCTGCTAGTGAGAGCTATTAATACCATAAGAGCTCTCCTTACATCCTGACTGTTATTGTGGATGCTTGGCTATTGTTATTTACAAGACGGGATGTGAATAAATGCTTTGTGCCATGCAGACTAGACCGGGCACAAAGATCAGAAGCAAGTGAGGTGTGCTGTCTAAGAAGTATAAAGCTTAAACAGCGCACACTGCCTGTGTCAGCCATTGACTTGCATTACGGCATAATCCGTGTGGTAGGCATAGATCATGCATTAATGCGCTGCAGCCTTTGCTCGGCATTGTGGTGATATGGATACTTCCGACGCACTGTGTCGCCGTGTGAACAGCCCTTGCAGTGGGGAAGAGTACCACGGTGTGACACAGTGTACAAGTGGCCTGAGAGTTCAAGCAATCGGGGCCTCAGTGTAACATTAACCCTTCACAGAACACTCTTTCCCACTGTGCAGAGCAGCACACTGCGAGAAATACATTTACTAGAGCTCCGGACCTCTTCACTTCACAGAGCTGCCGACTGTTCTGCTGCATCATCTGTATGGCTCCCGATGCGTGTCACGTGACATGTCAGAAGCATACCGAGAACGCAGAAGAGCACCTGGCACCGATAAGAAGTGAAGAGGACCGGCACCCAGCACTCTGGTGTTTTCCACAGTGCGCTGCTTTGCCTTAGTGGAAAAGGGGCACATCCACATGGCCCCCGTAAGTGCCGGTTCGTTGAAAGTTCTAGTTGCTGGAGTTCCGGTTAACAGGGAGCCTGCTGTAAATACATAATAAATTTATTCTGGCAGCACGATCCTTTTTTGCACATGGTCAGTCAAAAAATTGGGGTGAAACACAAAATTGCCAATAAATACATAAACTGAAGGGAGAAGACTTGGTAGAGAGACAGAAACAACATCCTAGCTCACAAACTACACTTGTTTCACAAAGCTTTACTCTGAAAACATTACTCACCTTCCCCTTATTTGCTCTCAAGATGCATATTCAGCTAATAGACCTGTTTATAGTATTTCTAAGGCGTCTGCAAACATCTCACCATAAAACAGCTGTCACTTTTACATATATACATTGGAAAAAAAAGATAAGTGCACCTGGGAAGTGATAATATTACACTGCTTAACTAAACAAGCTCTCAGACAGTGCATTTGGTGGAAATGTTTGTAATATAATTATTACATCCTTTTTGGGAAAAACAAATCACCCAGTATAGGACATTAGTGTTTAATAAAACCGGCACACCGCATTAAAAACAAAGGAGTCGAAAGTGCTCCTTATAGTATTTTCTAGTATTTCTTTCTCTTACATTCATTAAATAAGGAGTCACAGAAATGATGTTTTGTCACAAACGTAAGCATTATTTACAGTGGCAAACCTTTCGGGAAAAATTATCGAATATTCACCTTCCTTACAGGCCATGTGAGAACTATTAGGAACCAGCAATGGCCCTTTAGTGAACCGAGCTCTCTCAAAACATATCTGTGGATTTCCATCACATAGAAATGTCCTTCTTATAAATTAAACCGGGATTTCAAAGTAAAAGTAGTCTATTTCACTCAGGTTTTTATAAACTCTTTCTGCACTGAGCACCCAAAACATGCTCTGACTTCTGCAGTATAAAATGGTTTTCGAAGTCATGCCCTAAGCCAGACGTTTCCAACCAGTGTGCTGTGACACATGTGATGTATCAATAGCAAAGCAATGCAGGAGCCAGCACCTTGGTGTAATGCCAGTTCAGAAACCAAAGCCACTCCTGTACTAGCCTGGTAGTTTTGGATCAGAAGCCAGCATCAGCAATCAGCACCAGCCAAGCAAGACCTGGAGTAGGAATTGTAACACTTATGGTGCTATGTGTCACAAATACGTGAAGGTTCGTTGTGGTGAGTAACAATGTAGAAATGAACGAGATTTTCGAGCATAATTTGAGGACTTCTACTTTCAGTTTCTACATTTTCTGCTATCAGAGAGACATTAAAGCATTCCAAGAATTTACAGCACAACAAGTTCTGCCAACTGAGGTCAGAAGCAGTGCACTTATCTCAAACACGATAATTCCATTGAAGGCCGATTTACTGTCAATACTGTCAATGCACCAGTGCATCCATTGCCAGGCAGATTCTGTGCCTTCTCAGTATAATGGTAATGGATTCACAGTGTACTGAAAATGTATGCAGCAGTGCATTGCCATTGTATTGGCACCACATCTGGGCAACAAGCGATGTGCTGATGCAGCACATTCAGGGTTAACCTGTCCTAATTCTCACCACCTTCCTTTCTGCTTGTCACTGAAGCTACTACACCTGGCATTAGGGCTATTCAGCAGGGCTTTGTATGTTTTTAAGCAAAACCATTGTTATGACAACCTCCATGATCAGAAACAGTAACATAACTAATAGTTTGAAAAGAAATAAGGGCAGGGTAAGAAAATGAATCCCCCAAATAAAAGATATGCCTGAAATAAGAGTACAGTGCCAAGATGGGGTTGTGTCTAATTCTAATGATTCCATGACACACTTAGTTTTGGATACCAAAGTATTGGCAACAGTTATGTAGGCATAGGATAGTTTTAGTACAGTGTTAGGCCCGTATTCAATTCTCTTTTTCGCCTCAATTCAAGTTTGCTATTAGGACAGGGGTGTTCAAACTTTTTAGGCCAAGGGCCATATCGCCGTACTAATGCTAGTGAGCCGAACTAGCAAATTAAAGACAATTTTTGTCAGTTGCTGTTAGGTACCCTGCCTGTCACATTTTGGCACTGCTCTTTCATATAACTTTAAAAAAAAAACACGGGGAGAGGCTGGGGGAATGCCTACACATGGAGTAGGAATAGGGAGGTAAAACTCTGTTAAGCTGTAGTCTTAAAGAGAACCTGAACTGAAAATAAAAAGTCAAAATAACCATACACAGGTCATACTTACCTCCTGTGTAGTCTACTACTCAATCTCTTTCTCCTCTCCTGCGTCCTGTTTGTCCACATTGATCAATGTAATTTTCCATCCTCCATTTTAAAAATGTCCAATACCCCATAACGGCTTCCTGGTCAGCACACTGTCAAACTGTAATATCACCCACTTGAGCCATAGGGAAACATGGACATTACCTTGCGCATTCAGTTGTAACTGACAGCTGTTGATATATAACTGACAGCAACTGGTACATTTCAGTTCTGACAAAATATTGACAGAACGAGAAGGGATCACTGTAAGAAGAAAATGGTGAGCTTCTGAGAGGAACTGACAGTGAGGTTAGTATGTAATATTTATTTGCAGCTACTTCATGTGTTTATTTTAAATAATTTTACTTGCTTCAGGTTCCCTTTAAGCCTTGCACACACAGACGAGACTTGTCCCTCAGCAGGAATGGGTACTTGATCCCTTGGTAACATTGCAGGGCTGAGGCTGTGGAGAGGCCCCCAGGCTAGCAACATGCTCTGCTGCTGTGTGGGGGGAGTATCAACTGAGCAGCACACTAGTGACATCACGTGACAGGTGGGGTGAGTGGGGAGAACAATGCCCTCGGACATGCACTTTTCTAACTACTTCAGATGAAGGGGGGAGGGGCTGGATAGAGGGAGGAGTCTGAACAGGAATCTTTCCAATAAGATTGCCCTCAACAAGAAATGTAGTTAGGAGAGAGCATTCCGGTATTGTAGGATATTTATTGTAAACTGTATAGACGTGCAATGCCCAAAACACTGTGCATGGATAATAAATGCAAATGTTACTGTAATATACACTGATAAACATGAAGCTGAACTACTGCTTTGGCAAAATGACTGCAGAGGATTCTGACCCTCCTATTCCTTCCTCTAACTCTGTCTGGTTGCTGTGGAAACACACTCAGTTCCTATTTAAAGGACCACTCCAGCGGAAAATGTAAGCAGTTAAAATCTGACAGAACCGATAGGCTTTTGGACTAGTCCATCTTGTCATGGGGGATTCTTAGAATTTTTTTTGTTTTAGTTTTTCAAAGCCATTCCTGAACAGCATTTGATAGTCTAACTGACAAAATAGTGTGCAAGTGAGTAGGGAGGCTGGCTGCTATCTTACCATTTTGACAGTTAAACTGGCGTTCAGCAAATGCTTTTGAAGACAAAGGAAACCATGAGAATCCCCCATGAGGAGATGGACGAGTCTAAAAGCCTGTCAGTTTTGGCAGACTTTAACTGGGTTTTTTTTGTTTTTGCTGGAGTGGTCCTTTAACAGAAGTAATGCAGTACCCCTTTAACACGTCTATGTAGGCCCAAATTATACAAAGGATGGCAAAATTGTGTCTTGAAAGGGTATTTTAGATTTTAAATACAGCATTTATCTTGTTCTCTGCGCAATGTAGATATCAACGTTATGTCTTGAACCGTGATTGTAACCTAAACATATACACAGAGCTCTTTTCACATGCAAAGTTAGGCGTGATTTTTTTCTGGCAAAGATCTGCAATGCATTTTAACTTCTTAGTTTCTAAACATAATGGATGCCTATATCTGTGGCTTTGATAATTCACCCAGGCTCCAAAACAGTCTGTATCTTTAATTTTGCATGCATGCTAATGTTTTTTACCGCAAAGGTCATACCTGCTTGTGATGACTGACAACTTTTCAGCTTGATTCAAAGCAAACAGCTGCTGGTTTGATTGCCTAGCAACTAAAAGTTGATGGATGACCCTAAAGATGGATAACTACCATAAATCACCTCATTTAGACTCTCAGGAAAAAAAAAAGATTAAAAAACAATGGTTTTCATGACATTTCCTGCACTCAGTAATGTTCTGTGATAAATTTGCCTCTTTTATGGGTACACGGCTGTAGCTGCTGAAATTAGACACTTTAGTTTTTAATACTGTGCACTTCCCAGAGCATTTAAGCCCCCTCTCCCTCCCCTCTCCTAGGTGTGCGATAACACAAATGTCCTAGCAGAAAACCAATGCATCACAGCAATACAGCTGCTTTAGATGCTTTGTGTCTCTCCACACATAAAGGTAGAGCAACAAAAGCTGAATGGACAGGCATAGCAGGGGATTCAGCTTAGTAAAATAAAAACTTATTTCTACAGGTTGAGTATTTATAGGGACTATTTGCAGGTTTGTATTATTACTACCCTTCCTGTAAAAAGCACAAATGCAATGTATAATAAAGTGCTGCATTGCTCATATGTTGCTGTATTCTAGGAAAAAAGAAAAAGATTCTGATCTCCTTTGAACACTTCAGGTACTTAAAGGACAACTGAAGTGAGAGGGATATGGAGGCAGCCATATTTATTTCCTTTTAACCAATACCGATTGCTTGGCCTATTGATCCTTTTAGCCACGGACCCTGAACAAGCATGTAGCAGATCAGGTGTTCCTGACATTATTGCCAGATCTGACAACATTAGTTGCATGCTTGTTCCTGGTGTAATTCAGACACTACTGAAGCCAAATAGACCAGCCATGCTATGCTGCCAGGCAACTGGTATTGTTTAAAAGAAAATACATATGGCAGCCTCCATTTTCCTCTCACTTCAGTTGTCCTTTGAAGCAAATCTGTAAGCAAAAAATTACTGTATTTTTTGGACTATAAGACGCACTTTTTCTCCCCCAGAAATGGGGGGAAATTATTACAAACTGTAGTCAGAACAAAAGAAGTCTATTAATTTTTACCAGATAAAACCTGTTTGTGTGACATAACAATCACTTTGAAAGCAGATACAAAAAAAAGAGACCTCCTTTTGGGTCAAGAGATATGGCTACTTATGCTCTAGCGCATATTCCTTTAAAGATAACCTGAGGTGGGTTTTAAGAACCCTATTAACACACAGAGGCTGGTTCTGCATTTAATCACCAGCCTATGTTACTATACTGTTCTCCCCCAGGCCCCCCCTGCGCTCTGCTGTTCCCCATAATCAAACCGCCGTGCTAGCGACACGCAGCGTGTCGCTAGTGGGCTGTTTGCATGCAGATTGTCACTCTCCGCCGCTCCCCCGCCTCCTCTATAGCGCCGCTCCCTGCCTGGGTCCCTTCCCTCCCCGCCTCTGTAAGCTGATTAGAGGGAAGGGACGTAGGCGGGGAGCGGCACTATAGAGGAGGCGGAGGAGTGGTGGAGAGTGACAATCTACATGTAAACAGCCTGCTAGCGACACTCTGCGTGTCGCTAGCACGGCGGTTTGATTTATGGGGAACAGCAGAGCGCGAGGGAGAGCCCGAGGGGGGGGGGGGAATCAGTATAGTAACAGATGCTGGTGATTATATGCAGATTATATGAAGATTAAAACCCACCTCGAGTTATCTTTAAATTATGTGAAGTGTGTTTTCCGCAACAGGCCTGTTTTAAATAGGTCATCGTGAGGTCTTGCATGGATTGTACAGCAGCCCTAGGGTAAACCACTCCTGGCAAGAACAAAACAGATTATCTGGGTGTAGGCCAACGTGTCTATAGTCAGCTTTTATATAATAAGACTACTGATGGACAGAACCTTTTCTTAATATGTTACTGAGCTTTACCTAAGAGGCAGAAGTCGGGGCTCGAAAATCACTGAATAACACAGCTGTTTGAATGAATCCGCTGCTAGAGGCTTTGATTTTCTAATTCTAGCTACCACCTGCTGGATGGAACTAAATAGCATATTAGGAGAATCATTTGCTTATCACCAATGATTAACTGGAAATAACTGAATCTAGTATACAACTGTACAAATATGAAATGCTCAGATTTTTCTTTTAAGTTCCTTATCTAGATTTGACATGCAAATATGAGTCTATGACAATTTACTACAAATATAAAAGCATTACTGGAATGTTTTACATCTTCACTCACTACCATGTTATGGTTGCAGCATCAGAAGACCATATAGACTTCCTGATCCCCTGACCTAACAATGAAGTCACCGCACACTTCACAACCATCATTTGCAAACATGCAAATAACAGGAGTGGAGCCCAGCCCACTACTTTATCAGGTACTTTCGTTGCCCTTTTTACTGGTAATTGCCCGTTAAGAGTGGGAAGGGGTTATTTAAGGTAAGACACCACGGGGGGGGGGGGGGGGGGGGGGAGGATGTGTTAAGGTTAGGCACTGCCAGGGGGTTTTGGTTAGGCACCACTAGGTGGGGGGGGGGGGTGCGGGGGCCTTAGGGTTAGGTAGAGGGAGGGTTCTGTGTGAGCATAGGGATAGATTATAGTCAAGATTTCCAAAATTTTACTATTGGAATTAACTAGCAGAATATCAGTAATTTTACCAGCTGCATATGGTGCCTTTTTTACAACCTGTCATTAGTGAAATTCCATAACCACTCTATCCAAATGGCAATGGCTGATATGCGGTTTGTAAATATACTGTAAGTTTTGATTTGCACAAGATATAATTGTATATGGTTTCCTTTAAAGATAAACTTCCCTCCCTTACTACTTTTTATTATTGTATCTTTGTTTGGTTCTTCTCCCATTTACTTGCCTTTTAGTGCTCCCTTTTTATGAAGGGCTAGTCACAGTATCATGGGCCCCTTGCATCCTGACAATTGGCTTGTTAGTCCAAACATCCAACTGGATAGAGACAGTATGCAGTGGGGGAAAAGTCACTTACCCCTGAAACCCTAATACTGGTTGCCAGGTAAACAACATGTGAGTACCATTACTTTACCATCTCTAAACCCATAGTATTTCAGATAATACACCAAGTACAGCTCCCATTTGTTAGTGTCTCTATTCCTCTCTTTTTAATTGCATAAACTCACAACTGAGAAGGTCACATGCAGACAAAAATAGAACCAGAGGCAAGATAAAGCTTGTTGTAGTAATTGGCAAAGTCCTTGCAATGTATAGTTATCCATATATTTATGCCACAAAAGTTTAATTATTCTTTAAAAGCAATAAAGAAGAATTATGGGAGGTTTAAGCAAAGTAAAATATTTTCATAATACTGTATTGTACTGTATTGTATTCCTATTTTATTGCAGTAAATAAGTTAAAGGGTCAGAATATTTTGGCTTGTCATTGGCTTATACACAATGTTTGTAGCACAGACACACTGATCAGAGGCAAAGTTAAAGCGGAATGAAACCCAGTATGTCTTCTTTGCTCTAAAAATTATTTGCAGTATATTATATACTACCACCATTTTTTTTTACTAGAACAGCATTCAATTAGTTAAACACAGAGCTTGAGAGTTCAGTGCAGAGAAATCTGGACTCATTTGAAGTAGAGATGATGTTTTCTTGTGTTTACTTAATTGTATCAAGTGAGGAATGTGACACATTCTCTGACTGTGCAGAAGCTCCTGGACACAGAGAGACACTGAAAGCATTTCTGCCTTCAATACAACATGAATAAAACCAGTTATGAATAAAATGCAAAGGCAGCTCTCAAAGCAAAAAAAAACCTGGACTTTGAGAACTTGTAATTTCTAAATAAATAATAAAACTTATGCACAAATACAAATATGATAACCGTATGGCATATAAAAAGTAGGAAAACATGTTTTTATTAAATATTATGTCAGGGTTTTATACCGCTTTAAGAATAAAGACAAAAAAAAGAGACTACAGTCAATTCATTTGAGGAATAAAACATAATTCCATCTGTTCAAACTAATATGATGTTCCCAGTATATTAAAAAATACACCCAAGCACAACCCTATATCTAGAGGTGAAATATCACCTTCTTTCAAATCTAATCTTTCAGAAAAAACAAGCATACATAAACAAGTAATAGAAACATGTCTAATTCTCATGTGTCTGAAAAGACAATCCAGGTTGTGAATCTGGTGTGTATCCAAATATATTACTAATACCAAGGGAGGATTTCGGCAGTGGTTGTAATTTTAATGATTTCTATGAAATCATAACTTTCATAGTCCAAACACAATTACATTTACAGATGGCAAAACACACTATAAAAATGTATAACTAAATGATGACTATAGTGAATAAAGTACAGATGTGTATTACTTTTCCTGATACTGCAAATTAAGTAACCTTATTTGAAAGGCTCATTTACACGTTTGCACTTTATACTGTACGCTCTGTGTAGGTTCATTCTGCTGCCCTTCAGGTACATGAACCATTATTTTCAGTGTAAAGCATACATAAAATGCAGTGCATGCACATCACAAATACATCTACATGGCATGTATAACAGACATCCGAGCTCACAAAAAAATGAGATCTACTTACCTGGGGCTTCCTCCAGCCACTGGCATCCAATATGTTACTCGCCGCAGCTCCGGTGTCCCGGAATTGCCTCTGTTGAGCTGCGACGAGGGACATATCATCTGCCAGGGACTAGAGGAAGCCCCGTGGTAAGAAGATCTCATTTTTTTTTTTTTGTGAGATCGGATGTATCCTTCAAATGTTTTTTGAATTTGAATTGGCACAAGTGGGAAGGATTATTTAATGGCATATAATTATCAAATGTATATCAACTCTGAGGAAGCAAACTTGTCCCTCACAAAACGCATTAGTTCTGTACTACTTTACTTTAAATAAATAAAATAAAACTACTTTCAAGTCCATGTATATCAATATGGAGCCAATTCTTGGACGGTAGCCGGCCGTTCATTGGGAAGCCACTTGGTTGATCAGCAGGATAACATCAGATGACATCCTCTGAACAGATCAGGTGCAGAGGAGGCAAACCAGCCCACCAAACAATAATGCTGGAATGCTGATTCAGTTATGAGACAATGTCAGCCAATACCCAAGCTGAGCTACTTGTTCTTTAGATGCAGTACACAAACTGGGCACAGCTGCAGACCAGTATGTTATACCCCAGAGGCACTAAATTTCCGAGCTGTCTCTCATCAAGTGCTAGAAGCTTGTGAACTGCATGCTAAAGGATACTTACACACACTAGACAGTTCTCGGCCAAGACAGCCATCGGGGTCATCCCTGCTAAGAATCTAGCATGTGTGATGCCGAATCATATCGTCCAACAGCAGGTGAAGGCCATTGTTCTCCTCCTTGCCCCTCCCACTCCATAGTATGCCAAACGATTGCCGCTCCATTCCCCACTCCATTGCAACATGTCTGTATCTGTACAGTACTCTGCCCTAAACTGTTTACCAATGGTTCCAGTCTTGATCGCTGCAGGTGATAGTCCTCATCAGCGTTTACAGGGTTTAGGTTAGATCAGACATTATCAGTTGTTGATTGTGAAGTGTAAACATTTTAACACTTGGCTTTTAAAGCAGGGACTTTAGGAAAGAAAAGTCACTTAAGGTAGCCATACACTGGTCGATTTGCCATTAGATCGACCAGCTGACAGATCCCTATCTGATCGAATCTGATCAGAGAGGGATCGTATGGCTGCCTTTACTGCAAACAGATTGTGAATCGATTTCAGCCTGAAACCAATCACAATCTGTTGAGCTACTCCTGCCGCCTGTCCCCCCCCCCCCCCCCCCGTATACATTACCTGATGCTGGCTCCCGGGCATCTTCTCCGCGCTGCACGGCTCTGTTCCGGCTCCATCCCGGCGCTTCCTGTGCCACTCCGTGACCAGGAAGTTCAAATAGAGCGCCCTCTATTTGAACTTCCTGGTCACGGAGTGACACAGAGCGCCGGGATGGAGCCGGAACAGAGCCGTGCAGCGCGGAGAAGATGCCCGGGAGCCAGCTTCAGGTAATGTATACCTGATTGGATCGGCCGCCGCTAGCGACGCACTCCCTACCCGCGGGCGATCGAGGGTAATTTCCCGCATCGACGGACCGATCCGATTTTGGGAGGAAATCGGATCGGCGGGTGCGTTTACCGCGAACGATTGGCAGCAGATTCGATCCCAGGATCGAATCTGCTGTCGATACGGCCGCGAATCGGGCCAGTGTATGGTCACCTTTATTTTACTTAACATACCTTTCCATGTATGATTTCTGACAGGTTTTTACTGCTGTCTGTGTAACTACTGGGATCGATTTCCTCTCACTTCCTGTTCCAGAGACACCCCAGGAAGTTCTATGAAATAAAACCTGTAACATTTGTCACCAGAACAGGGCTGCAGGATTTATCCTCAGCTGCTACTTCATTGAAAACCCTAAAGTGTTTTAATTCATTTCACATTCTGCCAAGAAGAAATTGTAGCAAAATCTCTAATGGTGACCGACAACAATTTAAAAAAATCAGGTTTGACCTCATCCCTACCCTATTCAACATGAACGAATATATATATACATATATATATATATATATATATATATATATATATAAAGTTTTGCTTTGCCCTTCACAGAGGACTATGTCCACCCAAAACAAATAAGTCAGTTTTGGGCAGATGCTGAATCTCCTGCTGCCGACTCTTATTGTCTTTGTGAGGATCCTATGATGTGGTATTCCTTCCATAGTCTGCTGAGGGATTTACAAGGGTGTTGCACTGCTGCATCTTCTTCATGTATTTTACATTATGGATAATCCACAAAGGAGAGTGTGGTAGCCTAGCTCTGGGTTTGAAATGGATGCAGCTGGCAGCAGACCTCTGGCAAGAATATCTCAGAGCTGGAGTCATCATAAAAAGAGACACACAAACACAAACACACACACACACACACACACACACACACAATATATCATAAGAGAAAGAGAGACACACACACAATATCATAAGAGACACACACTATATAATAAGAGACACACACACGCACTATATCATAAGAGACACACACACACACACTCACAATATATCATATTCTAATTCAACCAAAACAGTAATATATGTTTTTGGCAAATCTGACCTTTCATGCAATGATTTTGTAATATTATATCAGCATATCCACAGAGGCAAAGTACCACATATGGTATATAATCATTTCATAGTAGTGTTTGTATTACAACCAAAAGGATCTAAAACATTGTTTTAATAAAACAAAAATGGATCTGCATGAATACCAGTAGCATGTGCAGGTGGCAGTGATTGCTACAATCTTATCTGTCTGGCTTTTAGAGGTGTCTACTGTCTGGATATATTGGAATACATTTCTGGGCTACTGTGTGAACCCTTTTTCACGTTTTCTTTGTTGTACAGCAATTTCCAGACGCAAAGCCACTGACATGTTATGAGTTCATTGTTTCTAAGCCTTCAGATGAGATCAGAACTGTATTTGACAGATGGTTTATACGATGACATTTCAGAATTGCATCGTCATATTATGGTACACCAAAGTGAACTGTAAACTAGGTGTCTAGAGACCGCAGCAATGTAACAAAAAGCTTTGTCAAAACTCTAATAAAATATTTTTAATGTATGTGTTTGTGATAACAGCAGAATGAAAAGCTTATTATTTCTGGTGATAAATGCAGACCATTGCAGACTCCATTACAACAGATTAATCGTAGCACGGCGCAAGTCAGGCATGTGACAAATATGTCAATTCTGTACTTTTTACTTAAAGGACCACTGATCTACAATGCAAGTATCTTTAAAGCAGAGGTGTCGCTCTCTCTCTTACGCACGCACGCACGCACGCACGCACACACACACACACACAGTCTATTTTTCTCAGCAATATTTGTCAATCTTGCCAAAAGCACTGTAGTATTGTTATTATTTACAGTACTAACCTGTTACAAAGCTCTTTGCAGAGTACATAGAGCTAGTTACACCACTCACTGGTCCAGAACGGGGACGACAGTACGACACCCCTGTCCACTCTTAGGTAATTTTGGAGAGGAATCCAATTAATGTACTGTATTTGTATGCTTTTGAGGTATGGAAGGAAACCAGGATGGAGCGCATAAAAGCATTTGGGTAAAATGAACCGAATATGATTTAAAGGATACCTAAACTCACAACTCAAAGTTACGTTAGCCTTGAAGCTATATTGTGAAGCAAAAAAAAAAACAAAAACAAAAAAAGATGACAGCCCTGGAATAGGCCACCTTAATATGAAGTCAAGAATAACATCTATCACGTATCTGTCCTACCGGTCTTAGCAAGAAGAATGTAGAGGATGCCCTGTTTATCATCTTATAGAAAATACCAGTCACCTGGCTGTTGCCATTCACACCTGCAGTAATCATACGACCATCAAAGTCCCATTTGTTTCAAGTCATATACCGGTCTACACTCTTTGTAATAAATCTTTGTTGGTTGCTATGGGCAACAACACTACACCTTTGTTCGGCACCATATCACAGGAAGTATGATAACTCGACTCTCATCACAGCAGCAGCATAGGAGATAGAACTTCTTAGACGTCGTCAAAGTTTCAGGAGTTTATTCATTAAACAGATATACAGATGCTTATCTCTACATGTTCGTTACACCTCAGCAAAGCAATTGGTCTCTAGTAAGTCCTCTTTGCGTTACAGGCTCTTGGTCCATTCCTTTTGAATGGCAATCAGGCTTTCTCTTATGTTACAGCTATACTACGTTGCACTTAGGCCTATATACAGCATACAGTTAGATAAGATGACAAGACATTACAAAAAGAGTAGAAAGTGGAAGTCATCAGCCAGAAGTCAGAAGAAGCCCCCCGGGAGCTTGTTAGCTCTTCTTATACTAAACTCTAAAGAGTTAAATGTGACATCATCTGAGCAGAAACGGATCACTAACTCATCGCCTGCTATTGGCTGATAAGACACCGTGATATCATGACAAGCACAGTCTTTACTGTGCATGGCCTGGAAAATTCCATGTTCCAGGGACCTGACTCTTAATCTAAAAAGAACATTGTTTACCTTTAGGAAATATGAAAACACTCGATGTTTACAGAACAAGACTCCCTCTCTGTCTGTACATCGTAGCCTTGTACAGTCCGAATCACAGTTCTTCAGTGCTTCCAGAAATGCTCCTTAAAGGTATACTTTGCAAATCAAGTCTTTTAAATAAACTCAGTTAAAATAACTGAGGCCTACAAATTCATATTATACTTAAATTCTAACACTCTTCAGTGCTGTGGAGTCGGAATCCAGGAGTCAGTGCGGGAGCAATTTTTGGGTACCTGGAGTTGGAGTCAGTGATTTCATAAACTGAGGAGTTGGATGATTTCTGTGCCAACTCCACAGCCCTGGTAGGTATAAGACTAAGGAGTCGAAGTCGAGGAGTTGGAGCAATTTTAGGTAACTGGAGTCGGTGATTCATAAACTGAGGAGTCGAAGTCCGATGATTTTCCGGAAGAAATAAGGGCCTATTTCCACCACACGCAGATTGGATGCAGAAAAACTATGGGCCTGTTTCTACTAAACGCGAGTTTTCTGATGCAGATTTTCCCATAGGCATTCATTGGAGTCAGTTTTTCTGCATCCATTCTGCATCAATTCTGCATCCAATCTGCATGTAGTGGAAACAGGCCCTTAAGGTGGGGATCATTACAACTGTCAGGAAAGTAACAACCTTTTAAAACAGAGAAAGATGGCAGCTTTCTTATGCTTTTGTCCAAATTCCCTTAGCATACTTAAAGTACAAGTCCAATCATTTTTATAGAGAAAAAATGTGATAAGACTCCATACTAGACAGCCTTACTGCCCTGTCCACACACTGACAGCATTATAGCATGTCCATCCATTGAGACCCTGTAGGTTTCCAAAGTTAGAGGAGCTCCTTAAAGGGGAACTTCAGCCTAAACAAAGATACTGTCATTAAGTTACATTAGTTATGTTAATTAAAATAAATAGGTAATATAATCTCTTACCTACCCTGTTTTAAAAGAACAGCCAAAGGTTTGCGATTTCATGGGGGCAGCCATCTTTTTGGTTGAAAGGAGGTGACAGGGAGCATGAGACAAAGTTTCAACTGCCCTGTGTCCTGATCACCCCTCCCAGCTGCGTGCTCTAGGCTTCATATCTCAAATTCAACATTTTTACTAAAAAAAAAAATTGCACCAAAACAGCAGAGCGAGAACAACATCAGACATCCCATCATGCTTTGCACAGCATCAGGGGAAAAATGCCCGGGCAGTTTTCTTCTGTGCAGCTAAAAATTAGGCTTGGGTAAGAAAAGCAAAGTTCTGATGCTGTGAAACTGTTAAAGAAACACCAAGCCTTTTCAGTACTGCTGAGTAGATTTTTAGTCTGAAGGTTCTCTTTAACACATAGCTACTAGACTTAGATAACTATCTTCTTTCCCACCCTAACCACTCACTAACAAGTGACTCATCACATTCAGCCACTAGTACCTCTCTCCCCTACTGTATCCTCTCCCTGACCTCTTCGCTTGCAAGCCTGATGGGCAGGGTCCTGGCCACACCTCACTTCTTTATTATATAGCTCTGTGTAATACATTAGTGCTTTATAACTAAAGGATAACATTAGTAATAAAGTGGCAAAAGGTGCATGGTTGACGCTCTCCTGCATGCAAGTCCAACTGGTAGCAGAGACCATCTACAGCTACATAGAGATCCATTTAACAAAAATTACGGTGCTGAGAGACTGGTCCTAACACCAGTGTATCTACATGAAACAGATTGTCAATGCTCTAACTGGCTGGTGCAATCTCTTTACTAAATTGAATACATAGATTTAAATTAATATAGGTACAGTACTTACATACTATACTGTCTAACAAATTTGACTGCTCCGTTTAAAAGATATTTACTCCTCTTTGAAAATCTACCTATTGTTGGAAATTCGAGAGGCTTTCATGTGCAATGTGCAATGCATCATTCCAGAGTTAGGGCCGGTTCACAGTGCATGGATCAAAAAACTGATCCATGTATAAACTGATCCGTTTTTATTGGGCATCCATTTTTTATCCGTGAACCTTCCTTTGCATTACCACGCAGTCAATACAACGCATCAGTCGATATGGAAGAATTATCCTCCCTCAACTTGCGCTCCATTTGGCAGAACGGGCCAAACGGATCTCTTGGAATGGAGCAATTTGAATGGATCCTTTTGACAAATATAAGGTTCATTCACATCCGTTAAATGGACCGCTTTTAATGCCACTGTGAACCGGCCCTAAGGGGGTGTTGAATGAGGGCTGTCCACTCCTTTCAAAGTAATAATCCCCTCTTTACTGGAATCATAGTTCCTTTGGCAGCAGTCTTTGCTTGATGGGCTGTGGGCTCGGTACTTGCTTTGCTTGGACATCTTTTTATTCTAACTCTATGTCCTCTTGCATAGGGGACATTGCACACCAAGGATGGGAATTCACTTTGCCAGGTTAATGCTGCTGGCAGCAAGGTGCAGTGGACACCCCTCATTCAACACCCCCTAACGCAGGAACGGCTCATTGCGCCAAAGCAGGGCACAGTGCAAATGAAAGCCAAGATTCTCGGCTTAGAAACAATACGTAGATTTCCAAAAACGAGTAACTATCTTTTAAACAGGAGATAGTAAAATTTGGAAGATGGTAGAATACATAAATATAAATATATATATATATACACATATATTCAGTGGTGTGAAAAACTATTTGCCCCCTTCCTGATTTCTTATTCTTTTGCATGTTTGTCACACTTAAATGTTTCTGCTCATCAAAAACCGTTAACCATTAGTTAAAGGTAACATAATTGAACACAAAATGCAGTTTTAAATGATGGTTTTTATTATTTAGTGAGAAAAAAAACCCAAAACCTACATGGCCCTGTGTGAAAAAGAAATTGCCCCCTGAACCTAATAACTGGTTGGGCCACCCTTAGCAGCAATAACTGCAATCAAGTGTTTGCGATAACTTGCAACAAGTCTTTTACAGCGCTCTGGAGGAAATTTGGCCCACTCATCTTTGCAGAATTGTTGTAATTCAGCATTATTTGAGGGTTTTCTAGCATGAACCACCTTTTTAAGGTCATGCCACAACATCTCAATAGGATTCAGGTCAGGGCTTTGACTAGGCCACTCCAAAGTCTTCATTTTGTTTTTCCTTCAGCCATTCAGAGGTGGATTTGCTGGTGTCTTTTGGGTCATTGTCCTGCTGCAGCACCCAAGATCGCTTCAGCTTGAGTTGATGAACAGATGGCCGGACATTCTCCTTCAGGATTTTTTGGTAGACAGTAGAATTTATGGTTCCATCTATCACAGCAAGCCTTCCAGGTCCTGAAGCAGCAAAACAACCCCAGACCATCACACTACCACCACATTTTACTGTTGGTATGATGTTCTTTTGCTGAAATGCTGTGTTACTTCTATGACAGATTTAACAGGACACGCACCTTCCAAAAAGTTCAACTTTTGTCTCGGCGGTCCACAAGGTATTGTCCCACAAGTCTTGGCAATCGTTGAGATGTTTTTTAGCAAAATTGAGATGAGCCTTAATGTTCTTTTTGCTTAAAAGTGGTTTGCGCCTTGGATATCTGCCATGCAGGCCGTTTTTGCCCAGTCTCTTTTTTATGGTGGAATTGTGAACACTGACCTTAATTGAGGCAAGTGAGGCCTGCAGTTCTTTAGATATTGTCCTGGGGTCTTTTGTGGCCTCTCGGATGAGTTTTCTCTGCGCTCTTGGGGTAATTTTGGTCGGCCAGTCACTCCTGGGAAGGTTTATCACTGTTCCATGCTTTTGCCATTTGTGGATAATGGCTCTCACTGTGGTTCGCTGGAGTCCCAAAGCTTTAGAAATGGCTTTATAACCTTTACCAGACTGATAGATCTCAATTACAGTACTTTTGTTCTCATTTCGTTCCTGAATTTTTTTGGATCTTGGCATGATGTCTAGCTTTTGAGGTGCTTTTGGTCTACTTCTCTGTGTCAGATCGCTCCTATTTAAGTGATTTCTTGATTGAAACAGGTGTGGCAGTAATCAGGCCTGGGGGTGACTACAGAAATTGAACTCAGAAATTGAAAACCATCATTTAAAACTGCATTTTGTGTTCAATTATGTTATCTTTGACTAATTGTTAACGATTTTTGATGAGCAGAAACATTTAAGTGTGACAAACATGCAAAAGAATAAGAAATCAAGAAGGGGGCAAATAGTTTTTCACACCACTGTGTGTATATATGTTACGGCCAGAACCCGAAGTTTGGCCAGAACTAGAAGTGGCCGGCCACTTCGGGTTCTGGCCGGCCAATGCGCGAACTGGCCGCTGCGCTGCGGCCAATGTGAGAAATGAAACAATTCCTGTAAGGTTTAATGTGATGTTGCGGCCGCAGCGCAGCGGGCAAAATGTATCACACATCTTTACTTTATTCAATGGCATTAAGCCGCCCGGCTTTTTCCTCTGCCTCTCTCTCCTCCTCCCCCCGCCTCTCTCTCCTCCCCCCCCCCCCCGCCTCTCTCTCTCTCCTTCTCTTATGGGCACAGCCGGGCGGGGACACGCGTGTCCCTCCGGAGTCGTTCGTCGCGGCAGGGGAATCCTGCCGTTCTTGCAGAGCGGGTGCTGGCAGAAGCAATGTCTGCAGCCTCCCCGCTCTGCTCTCCTGCCGCGAGGAACGACTCTCCTGGACACGCGTGTCCCCGCCCGGCTGCCCATAAGAGAAGGGGAGAGAGAGGCGGGGGGGGGGGGAGGAGAGAGAGGCAGAGGAAAAAGACGGGCGGCTTAATGCCATTGAATAAAGTAAAGATGTGTGATACATTTTGCCCGCTGCGCTGCGGCCACAACATCACATTAAACCTTACAGGAATTGTTTCATTTCTCACATTGGCCGCAGCGCAACGGCCAGTTCGCGCATTGGCCGGCCAGAACCCGAAGTGGCCGGCCACTTCTAGTTCTGGCCAAACTTCGGGTTCTGGCCGTAACATATATATATATATATATATATATATATATATATATATATATATATACATACATACATACATACATACATACATATACACACAAAAACGTGAATGAAAACCATTTGAGAAGGAATGCAGAACAATTGAGGCTTATGTAAAATCAGAAGCGTTCTACTACCTCTGACATCAGACTTGGGCCGTCTGACTCATGCCTACAGGCAAAGCAGACACATTTCTTCCCTCTAGGTTTTAAAAATCAGCTGGTTTGCAGTGAAGACATACTTTTAATGAGTTGTTCAAAAACATATTTAGTAAATTGCTCTCTTCCATGTTATCTTCCTGTGTAATGACCCCGAGGTGATGAAACACAGGTAACACAATTTCAAGACACTATAAAAGCAATGCATCGTTTGCCAACAATGCAAATTTTATGCAGTTATTTAACAATAAACCTCCCATTTCAAAACTCCAAAGAAAGAGTGCTTATGCACGCAGCGGTTCACTTAAGATTTGGCAATACTTTTTTCAGACATTTTGTATACTAATACTACTATATAATACAAATTGTCTATGATTTGGTGCTAATGATCTTTTGATTGGAAATTATTATTTTGAACCCAAATCCTACCACAACCAGCTCAGTTTAAGTGAGATTTATACCAATCAAATAAAAGCAATTACATTTGCCCCAAATCCCTTTGAACCATCCCTTTGACTTGTCCCTCAATGTTAATGAAAGTTCTGAATTTTGTTTACATGCTAACTAACCTCAAGATTTTACATTCGCCATATGACCATAACTCGCGATTGGCCAAGTGTCATGGCGAACCAGATGTGATGATGTGGGACATTAGGTAAGTGGGTATCACTGAACTGCAATTTTTTACCCAATTTTCTAATATTATGTGACAGTGGGCCTGATGCACAAAATCACAATGATACTGCCATGCACA
The DNA here is from genome assembly GCF_040937935.1 of Hyperolius riggenbachi. Lineage (NCBI taxonomy): Eukaryota > Metazoa > Chordata > Amphibia > Anura > Hyperoliidae > Hyperolius > Hyperolius riggenbachi. Next base: position 291,493,767 of record NC_090650.1, read on the forward strand.
GACAGTGTACAGTCTGCCCCTTGGAGAAAATAGCCCTGGCCTTTTCACTCAGATATAGAAAAGGTAGAGGCCTTTTTCTGCAAGGTGTCAGAGCTACATGCTGGAACCTGGCTGATATTGGGCTCCACTGAATTTTGTTATACAGACAACATGCTGGGGCATTCACGTTGGCAATGACAGGCCGGAATGGCTGACAGGGTAGAGTGTCAGCTTCCTGGCCAGGAACTTTTTGTTCCCAAAACCAGATGCCAACTTAATATAGCTTTAAAATTCCTAAGCTTTGGCAGGGATGAAATGCCTTTTATGTTGCATACTTTCAATCAACAAGATTGTTATATGCAAATTAGAAGAGTTGGTGGAATCCTAAACCGAGGAGTCAGGGCTGGAGTTGGAGACGGACGACTTTTGTAGCACAACTCCACAGCCCTGTTACTAACGCGCGTTACCATAACAACAGTGGTGCTACTCGAGTACCACGGGTCGTGCTAATAGTGTAACTCAAGGTACTTGCTGATGGTAGTAAAGGTAATATTGCCACACGCTGTCTGCACACGGCAGTATTACAGCGATTTCGTGCATCAGGCCCACTGGCATTAAACCACCCTGGTTAACTTTATAGTTGATATTAACGCAAAGAGGAACTGCCAGTAACCATGAGGCTGATAAATTTGCTAAATCTACTTACAAACACACAAATACAGCACAAACTGGTAAATACTTAGTAACAGTATTTCGGACTCGATACATGGCAATTACTAATCCTAGCCAGAGCATTATGACAGTCTATCCAACAGTTTTTCAAATGAGGGAAAAAAGGCATTATGAAAGGTTAACTATTCCACAAGCTCCAAAAAGACATATACAGGCCATGTATCATCAGCATATCAAGCACCAACAGGCCTGGATGTGCTTATTATAACAAATGTTGAAGCGACGTCATGGTGTGGCGAGTCTGGGAATATTTTCAGTATCGGAGTATCCAATCCTCAGGACGTGACATTTCCTAATTGGTGCAATGATGCAGTGTTTTTCCAAAGCTATGGGAAGAACCAAATAAATAGAGGAATATCTTTACTTTATCTTCGCCTCTGAGTACAGTTTATCATTTGTTTGCTAATACACTAAGTATAATACATTTAATGCAAAATTGCTGCTTAAAATGTTCATCCTATTTTTCCCTAATTAATCTAAGTTATTAATAATCACTAAAGTAATAAACAGGATATGGATATGAATTCTCTATTTATCATTAGGATGCCAAGTCATAAGATAACTAATTAAGTTGTGTCAGGTAGGTGCCGAGCACATCACTTTCCTTAATCTGTCATTCACAATGAATCCAGCTCATGTGAAGTTAAACACTAGACAATAGACAACCGGCTTGACTGGCAGACCATATGCTCACGGAACTAGTAAAGGGATCCACTGAACCTCCTACCAGTTCACGACATACTGTGGCATTATGCTGGAAACCGCTTCCCTGGACTACTTACTCCAACTTGCTGCAGAAACTCACTTTCCAGTCACAGCGCATTTAAAGTTTCTCTTAACCCTTTAGCAGCCAAATAAAGTCAAACTTTATTTGGCTGCAAGGCCGAATTGTTCCTGCCGCTGGAGAAGTGTCACTTCCCCAGCCTGGCAGGCTCAGTAGGATATGTGGCGGCAGAGAGCTCTCATATATACCTATCCGGACGGCTGTAGTAGCTTCTTCTTCCTGCACCACGGCAGCGACGTACTCCCGACATGTCTTCTCGGTTCCGATCACATGACTGCGCTCCAGGAGCCCATGCCAGCATCACAGTGCCACCTGGTGGTGGAAGAGGGGTGATGGAAGAGTTTCATCACCCTTCTACCACCACCGGGTGGCGTTGTAACGCTGACACAGTCTCCTGGATACCGAACACACGCCATATCATGTGAATGGGACATAGAAGACCTGCCGAAGTCCATACCTGGCAGTGTAGGAAGAGAAGAAGCCATCTGGAACAGGTAACTATAACTGCTCCCTGCCACCCGCTCGTATGGCTGCACTAGGCAGACAAACAAGATATGCCGACAGAGGCTGTCACTTCACAAGCAGCTTCAAACAAAACATTTAGTTTGAAGCTGCTAAAGGGTTAGTAATGTGAACTGGTAAAAGGGTCCTAAAGGGTCCATTATCGGATTAATACATGCCTATAAAAAATAAATATGAAAGCAGTCTTTACTCATACCTCATCTAACAAGGCAATCTTGGTGACAGGCGATTTATAATGACAAGGTGGAAGACAGCTCGCTCTATCATTACTGATAATGGTTCCATCACAAAATGTAAACATCACCCTGAAACTTTTACATGAGATGAGAAAAACTATCAATGTCATATTTGTTTTATGTGACATGACAATCATGTGATGTAAGGGTACTGCAGGAAGTAACTGCATGCTAATAAGATGATATCATGGCCATTCATACTGGAGCCGCCTGCATGATCAAATTTCATTTGCATAAGAGCAAAGCTTTCTCACAAGGATGCAGAAATATTACAGCTGTTGCATGGGTGGTATCTTATACTCTGTGCATGTTAGACTTGGCACTGGGAGACACCAATGATCAGAATACTAGTAAAATGCACTTACCAATACTTCTCCCCCATTGAATGCCTAATAGTGATGGTCATGTCTAGGAGAACTCATGGAGAAGTATGTAATCAGTTTGGTTAGGTGATAGATATGCAAGTCCCTGATTTGCTAGTCATGATCATGTGCTGAAGCAGGATGTGATAACAGCAAGTCAGAGCTTTGCAAATCTATCAGCTGATCAAACAAATCACCTGCTTCTCCATGAGTTCTCCTAGACATGACCATCACTAATGTCTAACCTTAAAGTAAACCTGAGATAACGACAAAGAAAAAATGTACACATACCTGGGGGTTCCTCCAGCCCCCTTCAGGCTAATCAGTCCTCAATCATCCAGTAGAAGCCCAGGTATCTCCGCAAGTCGGGTGTACTGCGCATACACAGCCTGGCCATTCGAAAGCACCCGTTCTGCTCCCATCCCCAGAAGCGTTCTCCATCTGCGCAGACACAGAATGCTCCAGCCGTGGAAGCACGATAGAAAGCGTGCACGGCCGGATTGCGTCGACTGGCCCCATCTTGCGGAGATACCAGGGCTTCTACCGGATGATCCAGGAAAAGGAGGAGGATGGTGAGGGACTGAGTAGCCTGAAGGGGGCTAGAGGAAGCCCCAGGTATGTATACATTTTTTCTTTGTCATTATGTCAGGTACACTTTAACCAACCCCACTCTCAGTAATTTTGCTTCTGAGACCTTACCTGCCCCTAATACCTCTTCCTGATGCCTAACTGCTGATAACCTGGCACTGCATAATAGCAAAAGGCTGGAATCATAATTAAAGCACCCTATAACTTTCCAAATCATTAGTGCTAAAGTTAACTCCCCCTTGTACAGTCTTCTGTGGATGAGAAGTCTCTGTAAACAATAGGCAGCCCTCATATTTCTTCAGGAGGGTAACATTAGTCAGGATTATAACTGAAGTATAGCTTAGGGAGAAAACGTGGACTGATTTAATATATTAACATGGAAGTACGCTTATCCTTTATATCAGAAACACCCCAGCATGCTGGTGTATTAATCTACTCAGTAGATCTGCAATTCTCAAAGCCTTTATTTGCTGCTCATTAACTCTGTTAACTAAGTGCTTGTAAAGGACATGGAAATCTCTATAATGTCCAAAGCCTTTGTTTTCACAGGCTTCATTAACATGTGATACGATCACCTATGCATATAAATTGAGATGTGAACACATCACTCTCATAAATCTTTGCTGGAGCAGTGCAATTGTAGCCCTTTAAAGTGAACCTGAACCGAGTAAAATTATTTAAAATAAACAGATGTACTTTTGAAAAAATATCACATACTTACCTCGCCATCTGTTCCTCTCAGAAGCTCACCATTTTCTTCTTCTAACAATTCCTTCCATTTCTGACAAGATTTTGTCAGAACTGAAATATATCAGTTGCTGTCAGTTATAACTGAATGGACAACTGATGAGCAAGGTAATGTCCATGTTTCCCTATGGCTCAAGTGGGCGATATTACAGTGTAACAGGGTGCTGACCAGAAAAATGTTGTCTGGTAATGACCATTTTCAAAATGGAGCACGGACAATTCCATTGATCACAGTGGACAAACAGGACGCGGGAGAGGAGAAAGAGATTGATGAATAGACTACAAGGGAGGTAAGTATGACGTATGTATGTTTATTTTGAGTTTAATTTTCAGATTACGTTTGCTTTAAGAAAATATGTCTTTGCCATCCTGCAAGAACATGTGAGTAAAAAAAGCATCAGAAAAACTTTGAAAATATGATATATTAATACTTTTATATTTTATATATACACATGTATCTGTAAGCATCCATCTATTTAAGTTCACAGATCTTTGTTTGCTTGCAGATTGTTCCTCCTCCTCCCCTGGCTGTGTCTCAAGTTACAGCCTTGTACAATCCAAGTCTAAATAATATTCACCATGATAAATGACACCATAACTCCGATATCCACAATCAATCTTAGCTTTAAAGATACATCCATCTTCAATAATGTTGATGGGGATTCTGTAAAATGGGAAACGTGACTATTTTGCCGACCTCCGAAAACTGTGGGGGGAAGGAATCTCTGAGTGATGGCTGTCAGCCCACATCTGGCGGCAAAGAACATAAATTAGCTGTATGCAGACAAAATGAAAAGGGACCAGCCCTGACTAGAAAACTGACTCCCTGGCCAGAGCTCATTTCAAAGGTCTTTCTGCAAGGTTTTCTCTCTCTCTCCAAAGACTTAAGTCTACAGATGTACTTTTTTCTTTCTCATTTGCTGGCTAGATAGCCAAATAAATTGACCCTCTGGCTGCCAGATGCATCAACATTACCTGTGCCAGAATAGCATTTACTCTTAAAGTGAACCTGCCACTACCTTCAGCAAAGTACACAAACGGACACAGAGCACTGGTTACCAAAAGATTTTCAGGTCTTGCCATGCCACAAAGAAACTTCAAAAGTCCATGATGTATAACATTGTACATTACAAGCAGAAATCTTTACCGTATTAGCATTAAGCAAGTAAACCATGACACATGACCTGACTTGAACTCCCGATAGCTCATTCAGGGCGTTCACAGTATAAAGTGTTGCAGTGCGTTATAACACAAGTTATAATCGCACAACAATGTGCAGCAACGGTCCTACAATTGGTGCATACACATCTGTGCATTGCCTCCATAGTGCGTTGGGTTCCATTATAATGAAGGCTGCGCTGTGTGCTAATGGATATTGGGTGATAACCGTGTTCCAAATGAATGTTGAGGAGGAATCCTGCACTGTGACCCACGCATAGCCGGAGGAGCCTCTTTGTGAAATCCATTGTGATGTGCTACATGAGTAAACCTATGAAAACATTCCTCTGTTTATAGTAAGATTCTGCCCCATCCCTCTCTCCACGTTTCCTGTGGTTGCTCATCAGACCATGTGACCTCCTCACATCTACAGTCACCAGCAAGTTTCTCTTACATCAGTGTCTTCTTCCTGGTGTAAAAGTGGAACTCCAGCCAAAGGTATTAAAACCTAGATTAGTCAAACAGCTAACAGGTGGTGAATTCACTAATTGTCAGCCATCACTACCGTGCAGAGGCATGTGTGGGGTGGCTGAGAGGAGGCAAAGCATTTACAGTGTTGTGCCCAATTTAATAAGATCTGCCAGGACGCCACCCACCATATCTGGTGGAACCCACCAGTCTAGTAGGTAGCCACATGTTTGAACATCCCATTTATTTGCATTATACAAATACTGAGTGATGGTCAATACTGGATGGTGCAATGCTAATAGTTAGCTCGCCCTTGATTGTTTATTTGTATGAAATGGGAAAGACATTTCCCCTCCCCGTCCTTCAATCTAGATTGTAAGCCTTTGGCAGGGCCCTCTCTCCTTGTGTATCATACTTGATTGTGCACTCTACCCAGCGTAATGTGAACTTGTATTATTGGGACTACCACTCCAGTGTATGATCTGGCATTGTATTACTATCAGTATTGTGCTGTGTGTATCACCCTTGTTATGATCTGTAATCTTATGTATTGTACAGCGCTGCGTAATATATTGGCCCTGTACAAACCCAATAAATAATAATAAGACATAATGGGCCCGATCTAATTCACTTTTCTCACTCTGAATTTTTAGTTTACAGTATGCAGTATGAATCTTTAGTTTACAGTATGCAGTATGTACATTACGACATCTGCTCATTTATAGCACTTAAGACGTTAAAGCTGTCGCAGTTGTCGTCTTTATGAACATTTGCTCATTCTGATTATATGGATATATAATGATTCATTCCATGCTTTTCCTGGAGATAAATTCATAAAACTACATACTGTACAGTACTGATCTCTAACAGAATATAAGATGCAAGATATAATGTTGTGCAGAGTACCCAGTTAAGTCATGGTGAACCAATACACCTAGGATTTTATAAGGAACTAAAAGGAACCTAGAAGCCTTCTAATAAAAAAAGCTATGCTAAATACAACTTTGGTATTAAAAATGATTCAGCTTCACAGGAGCAAGAAAGAGCCCTCTAAAGCGGAACTGAAGTCTCTTTAAAAAAATAAAAAAGTTTCACTTAGCTGTGGCTTCTGCCAGCCCCCTGCAGCCGGCCTGTGCCCTCGCATGTTCCAAAACGATCCTCAGTTTCCCTACAGCGGATCACTTTCACTTCTTCCATCGGTGTCCACTGCGGCTGTGCAGCCCTGGCTGCGTGCATCCTTGTTTACGCTCCCATCGCTGGGAGCGTAGAGATTTTCTATTAATGCGCCTGCTCAGGAACCTCCGGGCCACGGGAACTCGTTCGAGGATATGCGTGGCCAGGGCGCAGTGGACGTCAACTTAGAAGTCGACTTCCACTGCATGAAGAAAAGTCACCCGTGGTGGGGGAACAGAGGTTCGTTTTGAAATGGCATGGGCACAGGTCGGCTGCAAGGGGTTGGCAGAAGCCCCAGCTAAGAGAAACTCTCTTTTTTAAAGAGACTTCAGTTGCGCTTTAATGCATCATATCTGCTCAGTTACTATATATGCAAAAACGCCTACTTCCTATCCATAAAGCCAGATCAATCCATGTCATGCACCAGTGAAAACCAACCTAGCCTAGAACAGTCTACAAACTGCATATTTATACACATCTTTACTAGCTTACATGCATAAACAGTTAAAGGGGTGGGTAGTTTAACTATGTATTTAGTGAGTAGGGATGATCAAATAAAAAAAAGGAGTAGAAATTTCCTTCAGTCCATCATTCCACGAATATGGGGCAAATTGAATCTTGCAATAATTTTACCGATCGTGATTTACTGAACAGAATGGAAGCCATACAACCCTATATTCTACATAGCTAACTAAGACTATTTTACCACCAAATGTTACATTTCCTATATGACACAAAAATATGCATGCAGCACAACCAAGGCATTTGATACTCTGTTGTGTGAACAAAGGCATAAATCTGCAGACAGCAGGTATAAATTTAACTTCTATAGGAAGTAGTTCCTTAAGATATTAAACATCTTAAAAGGGACCTATACTTCCCTCGACCATAAGGCTGCAACAATGGTATGAATGGCCACTGCATACCAGCTTCACTCTCCTCCTTTCACTTCCCTCCTGTCTTGGCACATGCCCCAGAGGGTATATGCAACATTACATTGATAAGCAGACAATTCTGACAAGTATGTGTGTTGACCTAGGATGTGGAGGCTGTGCTAACAAATGAAAACCATAGGCAGCTTGCAGCTGATAAATGAACATGGATAATAAGCATGGCTTTCACTTCCTCATTAAAGAAAACCTGAACTGAAAATTAAAAGTCAAAACAAGCATACACAAGTCATACTTACCTTCCATGTAGTCTACTCCTCGGTGCCTTTCTCCTGTCCCGCGTCCTATTTGTTCACTGTGATCAAGGGAATTTTCCTTCCTCCATTTTGAAAATAGCCATTACCCATAACAGCTTTCTGGTCAGCACACAGTTAAACTGTAACATCGCCCACTTGAGCCATAGGGAAACATGGACATTACCTGGTACATCAGTTTTCCTCTCAGCTATAACTGACAGCAACTGATATTTTACTGACAGCAACTGATATATTTCAGATCTGACAAAATGTTGTCAGAACTGGAAGGGATTATTGTCAGAAGAAAATGGTGAGCTTCTGAGAGGAACTGATGGCGAGGTAACTATGTAATGTTCATTTGAAGTTACCTCGTGTGTTTATTTTAAATATTTTTACTCAGTACAGGTTCTCTTTAAGTGGAAATTTGAATGTTTGAAGAGTTTTCCACTCATATCAATCAATGACCACATGGCCTATTTGTATACATTTAAAAATGTGTATAAATACTACTGCATCAACAAAAAAGGGTAATTAAAAATACATGTAAAGCCCCATTCCAGGCACAGATATTTTCCTAATGTTGTGTTGTCACTAAGTGGCAGATCTCATCTTTGTCTGTATACAATCTCCTTGATTAGCTGATGTCAATCCGTCAAATATAACGTACCTAGTCAGGAACTCAGATAGTGTCCATTTCCTGTATAGCAGACCATCATTGCTACAAGCTACAGTCTTTGAGAGATTCAAATACATCTGCACGGTTTCTAATTCCCGATTCATGGGAGCAGACATATTGTTTACAGCCTGTGCTTTCAAATGGGCTTATCTGCCATAGGCAGTCATGTGACACAGGGGAGGATCAAATTACAATTTGAGATAAGAAACAAATGAGGGGGGGGGGGAGGATTAGACAGCCTAAACTCTTTGAATACACACAGGGCGCATTTTTATGTTTTCCTTCTGTCCTGTGCAAGAGTTCGTGTCCACTGTGAAGAACTTGTTACCAAACTTTGGTGTATCATTGCTCCACCCTGGTTGCCCCTAAGACACGACAGCAGCTAACAGTCGGTGAAAAGGCAGGTTGGCGTATGTGTGGCGAGGTGGCGTGTGTGCACAAGCCGTGGGTTGGCCAGCACCACATCCAGAACGATGATGCATGTGCTTCTTCCCCCTTGCCGCGTAGTGGGCTCCACCAGCTAGTCCTGAATAATTTACTACATTCTACTATATTTCACTACGGAGTGTCTTTAAGGTGTATTAACCCTTTATCTGCATAACATCACATGGTGTTTCCATAATATGGATTTATGTTATACTCAGGAGACCATAAATGTGAATTCCTTGGTATTGGGAAAATGATATAAGCAGGATTAGCATATTCTCAAGTTCTGTACACAAAACTGCAATTTCGTTGTAATGGCTTTCAATGCTGATGAGGGCCAAGGTGCAATTTATTACAACTTGCATCCTGGGAATAAATGAGAGCAATATGCATTCCCACGGCCTGACTTTGTTTCCCTAGTCCAGCCAACGCGAACCACCTGAGCTCACTAATTTGCCTTTTGGGTAAAGTAGGAAATGAAATGACAAAGACGGATAACCTGCTCAGACCTTGCAACATAAGGTGTTCCTATTCACAATAGTGATGCCGTTCTGTGAGGGATAAGGCCAAAATTGTAATTGCTAAGCTGTACAAAGCCCTGTGCACAGATACTCACACATGTAGACACTTTTTGCCTCTTTTCAAGGACATTTTAGATCTCACTGACCTACAAATAAGGTTGATTAATTATGGCTCTGAAGCAACATGCTCAGGTTTTAAAACTCTTACCAAGTGTTTTGTGGTTTGTTTGTTTTTAAACAAAGATGAATGTAGAATGCTTGTCAACAGTTTCTGTCAGCATAGTCTACTGTTTTATGCAGGGTCGCCCTTTGTATTTTCATGGAGCAAAGAAGTGTCATGAAGTGACCATATTGCCCCTCCCCCCGACTTTCTGATAAGGCACTCAGCAAAGGGGACTTTAAAGTGAACCTGTACCGAGTAAAATTATTTAAAATAAACACATGATGTAGCTGCAAATGAATATTACATACTTACTTCACCGTCAGTTCCTCTCAGCTCACCATTTGCACCTAACAATTCCTTCCAGTTCTGACAATATCTTTGTCTCTCAGGAAGCTGAAAGCATTGGGCCCTTTTTTACTATATCAGTTGCTGTCAGTTATAACTGGAAGGACAACTGATATGCAAGGTAATGCCCATGTTTTCCTATGCTCAAGTGATATTACCGGCTAACGGAGTGCTGATCTAGAAGCTGTTACATATTAATCACCATTTTGAAAATAGAGGACGGAGAATTCCACTGATCACAGTGGACAAACTAGTGGCGGGAGAGGAGAAAGAGATTGATAAGCAGACTATGTGGGAGGCAAGTATGATGTGTGTATGTATATTTTGAATATTTATTTTTAAAGTTCAAGTTTGCTTTGAGGAAATACAAGTAAGGATTGCCCATCAACAAGCTTGTCTGCACTATGCAGGTGCAAACCGAATGGGCGTGGCTTTTTCTGCCAATCCCGAGTGCTGCCTCCGTGCTACTGCATAAGCGTGAGCCATCCTGCACCTGCAAAGTACAGTCGCGCTTGTTTGCATACGGGAGAGCAGCCATGAACTTCAGTGATCCCAGTGCTGGAACATCAAAGGAAGGGGCTTCACTCTATACCAAGGTAATTATGTAACTGTTTCTGTTTTTATTCTCACAGGTTTGCTTTAAAGAAAACCTATGAGGTTTGCTACAGCCAGTTTCAAATCCTTTCCTCAGGAGGGGGAGCCTCTAGATCAGGGCTGCCCAATAGGTCGATCGCGATCTACCGGTAGATCGTGACCGCCTTCTAGGTAGCTAGCGGCCTCTCGTTAAATGTTGCGGCCGGCAGCTTATCATGTTAAGCTGCCGGCCACTGGCCAATAAGGATGCAGGGGAGGAGAGAGGGAGGAGAGAGGAGGCACGGCCGCTACGTCATGGCTGGGGGCGGCGGTGGGTAGCGTGCAACGTGCGTTCTTGTAACGTGCCCGGCGCCACCTCCAGCCATGACGTAGCGGCCGCGCCACCTCTCTCCTCCCCGCCTCTCCTCCCCTGCATCCTTATTGGCCAGCGGCCTTAGCCTGCCAGATTGTTCCAGGAGTCCAGGACCCTCAGCGCCGGATTGAGGTAGACACATACCTGGCTAACCTACGCTGCAGGCACATATACCTGGCTAACCTATACTGCATATATGCCTGGCTAACCTATACTGACACATACCTGGCTAACCTACACTGCAGGCACATATACCTGGCTAACCTATACTGCATATATGCCTAGCTAACCTATACTGAAACATACCTGGCTAACCTACGCTGCAGGCACATATACCTGGCTAACCTATACTGCACATATACCTAGCTAACCTATACTGACACATACCTGGCTAACCTACGCTGCAGGCACATATACCTGGCTAGCCTATACTGCACATATACCTAGCTAACCTATACTGACACATACCTGGCTAACCTACGCTGCAGGCACATATACCTGGCTAACCTATACTGCACATATACCTAGCTAACCTATACTGACACATACCTGGCTAACCTAGGCTGCAGGCACATATACCTGGCTAGCCTATACTGCACATATACCTAGCTAACCTATACTGACACATACCTGGCCAACCTACGCTGCAGGCACATATACCTGGCTAACCTATACTGCACATATACCTAGCTAACCTATACTGCACATATACCTAGCTAACCTATACGGACACATACCTGGCTAACCTAGGCTGCAGGCACATATACCTGGCTAGCCTACGAGGGGGGGGGGGGGGGGGCTTGCTTAGCATTTGAGACGTTGGTAGATCTCCTGGCCTCGGCAAATTTTTAAGTAGCTTGCGAGCCAAAAAAGTGTGGGCACCCCCGCTCTAGATCCTGGAGAAACTTTCCCCATCCTTCTCAGCCAGGCCGATCCAGCCATGAGACCCCGGAAGTGCGGCCTTACTGCGCCTCTGCTGTAGCACGGACCCACTCGGGCTCTGGTGGAAAGAGGTTAACCCGATTGGGTCCGTTTACTTTGCAGGCACAGATGGCTCGTGCATGTGCAGTAGCACGGACTCAAATCGGGCTCGGCTTTTTCCACCAGCACCTGAGTGGGTCCATGCTACTGAGCATGCCCGAGCACTCGACAATCGATTTTTGGGGGGTCTCAGCACTGGAGTGGGCAGGTGGAGGAGGTCTGGGGAAGTCTTCTCAGGATCCAGAGTTCTCCCCCTCCCAAGGTGAGTACCCCATAGAGACACTTTTATCCCTACAGGAACACCAAGTACACTATTAAGGTGCGTACACACGCCGGACTGGAGGCAACGACTGGTCCGTCGTTACCTCCCGCTGGGTGGGCGTGCCAACGACAGTCCGGCGTGTGTACGCACTGTCGGCGGACTGATACGGCTGCTTCTGAGCGATCCGCCGGGCGGATCACTCTGAAACAGCCGTATCAGTCCGCCGACAGTGCGTACACACGCCGGACTGTCGTTGGCACGCCCACCCAGCGGGAGGTAACGACGGACCCGTCGTTGCCTCCAGTCCGGCGTGTGTACGCACCTTTACACTACACAATTTAAGGGTGCATTTAATATTGTTGTTTAAACACAACGGCTATTTATGACATCCTGACAGCTTCCTACTTACAGTATATTGCTCATCACAGAGGAATTAGAGATAATGATTTTGCAAAAAGTCTGCCTTCATAGTTAGAAATCCCTGTCAGCCTCTGAGTCACCAACTTATATGAATTGTATGCATGGGTGTGTCCTATAGAGAGTGATTGTTTACAAACAGCTATAATCTGATGCACATGGCCATAGGCTGTGATCTACATGGAGCAGATACACCCATTTAACTGCTTTGGTGTCAGTTATTTTTTCCAACAGGAAAAATACACTAACATGGACACTTGTCATTTATTACATGCAGCAGCCGAACTCCAGGTAAGGCTGAGCACACAAAAGCATTCTCATGGAGAACTGGTGTGACGGGATAGAACAGTGATAGACAGACCTTCCTGCTTTTAGAACACTGCCAGCTATTCATAAGATAGTTCAGGAAAGACGCTCTGTCAGATGAAACGATCATCTTACATCAGTTTTTTGTTTTCATGCATTGTATGACCTTTATTAGTGAATCTCCAGATGATGCAAAGGGTTAATTGTGTGAACGTTGAGGAACTTACAGTAACACTGTGAAGACAGAAACATCACAGGCTTTCCTGGCAAGAGGCTCACAGAGGGTAGGAGGGGACTGCAAAATGAACTCTCTCAGGCTTTGTCGTGTATGTTTCCCAAGGCCTGCCCTGGCCCCTTTGATAAATGACACATGTCATTCTGTCACTGGCTGACACTGCAGCTGGGAGGGCTGATGATGTATGATTCTACTGAAAAGGAAATCAACTTTTTTGGCACCCACTACGTCTGTACCCTGTGTAAGGATTTTGTTACTTAAATAAGTAAAGATAAACGCAGCAGTGAAAAAAAGAGGCAGTGAACGACAGCTTACTCTTAACATAAATTAGCTGGATAATGGTGAAATGTGCTAGCCTGTGATAAATAAAAGCAACATTAGTCAATTATTAATCACACTCCAACTTGTAGCGAAGGCCCATGAGTTAAATCAGAGGCCAGAGCTGCCTTGCAAACAGATAAGACAGGACATGATAGATGTCTTGCATAGTATAATCAGGGTGGAATCACAGGCCTAGTCAAGCAGAACTAAAAGACACGTGTGGAAGCTTCTGGAAGCACATTCATATTTCTACCTTTGTACTAGACAGATATCATTTAGCTGTCTTAGATGTAAATCTGGCAGCTAAGACAATTATTCTGGGCACATCAATAAATATATTGTCCTCTGACCTAACCATCACCATATTACATGCTATATTCTGCCCACAAAATGATAACACACTGTAGAATAATAATAATAATAATAATAATAATATCATTATTAATTTATTGCAGTTGAAGTACAACAAACAATTCATGCCAGTAATTAGAAATAATTATAATATTAACGAACCTCAGTAATACACTATACCACAGTTCAACCAGGTTGATTACAAATTAGCAGCATTTTAGAACAAAATCATCATGAAAAGTGTGTTTTACCCTTACATCTAAATGGGCCAATCATAGGCTTTGTTTAGATACCCAGAATTCTCCTCTCGTCTTTTCTCATTGGTTTATGAGACTGCACAAAGCAAGAAGCAAAACTTTTTGCATGCCTTTTCTCCTTGATTACTTGGATTCTACACATCCATAGGTATTCCAGCTCTGAATATTTATCATGTGGAGTAATCATAGCTTTCACAATGAAACACGCAGAGCTACTGAGCAATAATCTACAAAAAAAAAATCATTTGATAAGCATTGTTTTTGGCTTCGAAAAAGGAAAATGGTGATGAAAAAAAAATAACGATTAAAGTACTGCTGCTACAGTTTTTTTTAAAAGTCCAAAAAATCGACAGAAGAAAATTTCAGTCACTTCATCACAGAATAATTATCTTATTTAATTAAGCTCCTCCATAAAAATATAAGATTATAAATTACTATAGTCTGTTCTTTGCTGTCAATCACTGCAGCTATCACCTAGATCACATCAGGTTATAGTGGGAGTTGGTGAATGATTAGTAAATGAGCAGCTACACTGTTATGCACAAGCACAACTGTGCGGCACTCTTTCCTAAATTGAATGAACAGAATTATTTTGGCATCCCTATGGGTCGTCTATGATTGCTCCTTAACCAATTCGCATCCAGACCTTGTTTTCCCCTTGTGGACCAGAGCAGTTTTGACGTTTTAGCTATGCCCCTATTCAATCAGCAATAACTTTATCCCTACTCACTACACCTAAATGACCTATATATCATTTTTTTCAAGAAAAAACAGGCTTTCAATGAGGGTGTTTAGTCCCAAGAACAATTTTGTTTTCTAGGCATTTTAATGGAAAAAAAAGGAACAAAAAAAAAGAATGCATTATTTCTCAGTTTTTAACAATTCCAGTTTAAAAATAAAAAGTGCCACAGTGATAAAAATCATGCCACCAGTTTTATGTCCCCCTAATATAGTCAGATGTGTCCCGAGTATTAGCCCAACCTTCCCAGTATAGCCAGATGTGACCCCAATATCAGCACCCCTGGTATAGTCAGATGTGTCCCTTCTATGTACCACCCCCCAGTACAGAGAGACAGTAACGCTGCCAGGACTGGCACCCCTCACTATAGGCAGATGTGTCCCAAGGATAAAATTTCCCCCATTATAGCCATATGTGCCCCCAGAATTGCCCCCCCCCCAATTATAGCCAGATGTGCCCCCAGTATTCAGTTAACCCCCCTCCCAGGTAACCAAATAAGCAACCATTATCAGATGCCCCCCCCCCCAGTTACCCAGATGCCTGGCAGGTTTTTCACACGCTATAACCCCCCCCCCCCCCCCTCGTGTGGATAGCCAGATGTGCGTCCCCCCCCCCCCCATCAGGCAGCCCCTCTGTGCACATATAGCCTAAAAAAATGTAAATAATGCTGCCTCTCTCACCTTACCTTGTTCCAGCGATGAGCCTGCAGCTCGAGCACCCGATCCCCACTCTGCACTCAGCCGCGTAATGCCGGTTACCCGGATCCCAGCTTGACGACGTCATCAAGTCGGGACCTGGGTAACCGGCAATACGCGGCTGAGTTCAGAGCTGGGATTGGAGGCTCGGGCTGCAGGCTCATCGCTGGAACAAGGTAAGGTGAGAGAGGCAGCATTATGTACATTTTTTTAGGCTATGTGTGCACGGAGGAGGGGGAGATGAAAGATCACGCTGTTGGCTACAGGTGATCATTCATCTGCGGGGGGATCACTAATTGGCTACAAGGGAACATGTTCCCTTTCACCAATTAGTAAGGCAGCTGAGAGTGCCGGAGGGTGCGCTTGGAAATGCTCCCGATCATGCACAGCAGGGATGCAAGCAAGTCAGTATATCTACGTCATGGCGGCTTGGAGGATGCCACAGATGACGTAGATATACTGTAGAGGTGGATTAAGTGGTTAATATGGTATTAGTAAATCAGAGCTAACGTGTGAGTGGATGGTGTCAGAATGAGAAAATAATATTGGCCATGGTAATAATGGTTATTTGGGTACTTACATATTATACCATCTACCAAATTTCACTGCACCCTGTTTAAAAGAGATCTAGGCTTTAATTTGCATTATGCCCCCCATCGGTGCGATGCACCGTTCCTGAGTTAGGGGGTGTTGTACGAGGGGTGTCCACTGCCTCTGACTGACTGCCAGCAGCATTTGCCTGGCAACCCAAGTTTCCAGCGAGAAGCCCATCGAGCAGGTGGGGGTCCTGGTGTGCAATGTCCACTATCCAAGTGGGCTAAGAGTTAGATTAAAAAGATGTTTGAGCAAAGCGGATAGAATGAATAGAATATACATGTGTGAAAATACGTATGCTAATGCGATGCTATAGTGTGAACATAGCTGTGTGCACCTAGAAGGTGAGGATTAGACCGGTTTCTTACATTATTGGGCAATGACCAATGCTTTCAACCACTGAAAATGCTTCATTCAACACAGCTGATCTTTCCCTTCTTCACCAAGAACATGGTAGATGTTAAAGGACACAACCGAGGGAAATAAAAAAATCAAGATCTACTTACCCGGGGCTTCCTCCAGCCCCTGGCAGCCGATATGTCTCTCGCCGCAGCTCTGGTATCCCGGGGTCCCTTCCGTTGCAGATGCCGACCTTGCCAGGTCAGAATCTTCTGCGCCTGTGCAAGTGCATGGCCCCCACCACTCTTGGTTGTGATCCAGTGGCTGGGAGCAGGCACAGTAGTTCTCTGACTGCACAGAACACTCCAGGCACGAATGTGAATGCATTTGCGTAGGCACAGGAGATGCCGACCTGGTGAGGTCAGGATCTGCACTGGAGGGGACCCCGGGACACTAGAGCTGTGGCGAGGGACATATCGGCTGCCAGCGCCAACTGTCTGGAGGAGGTCTCTTCTTAGGCAAGTATCTTTTCTTTTGTTTATTGCCACCTTGGGTTCCCTTTAAGGGCTAGTTCACACAGATGGCTTATGCCCATGATTACTAGTGTTGGTTGGCTTGTCAAGCAAATGGTTATCTACTTAAAGGAACCTGGAATTTTTAACCTGGGATTGGGAGAGTTGCTGAAGTGCTGGTAAATAATGATGTATACATTTCACTTGCTAATTTTTTTTGTTTACTGTTTTAAATTCCTTTCACTCCTAACTGACACTCAAATTTGACAGCACAGTGAGTCATGAGGGGAGGGGGAATTCTCTCACAGTGCATCTGTTAATCCTGTGTGTGTGAGAGAGAAAAAGCTCTCAGCAGCTGCAGCTGCCTGTGTACTGTGTCTTGTGTCTCTGACTGAAGTGTCTGACGAGAGCAGAGGAAATGTAACTTGTTAAAAACATTTTAAATTGTCTGTGACACCACAGCTTTTCATACTTTTTTTTTGTCTTCAGAGAAAAATACTCTGTAGTCTGATATGCAAAAAAAACAATACTGGCTGTGCATTGAAGCTGATACCCCTTTTGCAAATGATTTGTTCCAATAGAGCTAAATCCTACACACAATGAATTAAAGCTTTTGCCTTTGATATTTAACATGAAAAGTAGGAAAATGTTTACACAGCTACTTAGACATTATTTGTACATTGTCATTTCAGAACACTTGGTTTGATAATGTTCCTTTAATACTTGGCTGATATTCTTGCAACTAGATATAGGCATCCACATAGGCAGATGCAGTCGTCACTTTTCAGGTGGTTTTCCAGCCAGTCAGAAATGGTGTGGGTATCACATGGCTCAACACCACCGCATGTCAGGTTGGAAGTTACCACCTAACAAGTCCAAATTAATTCTGTATGTGTGAGAGCTACTTAAATATGGACATTTTTATCAAACAATTTCTGTGGTTCAAGGACAGGCATGGCAGATTAAGAAATGCCAAGACAGTTTAGTTAGTGATTTTCATGTGTTTATTAACAGATTCATTTTGGATCTACCGTAAATTGAGGTAAAACTATTTCACAGCAATAGCCAGAAGAAAGGGAGATTGCCTCATAAAGGGCTTATGAAAATAATAAAAACAAAAAACACCTTTTTTCTTCGTGCAGCCTAAATGTAACAGGATGGTGTAGTATGTTTTCTTTAGAAAAAAGACTGAGAAAGCCAACTTTTCTGTCACAATCAAATAAGCCCAGCATTATAAATTTATAGCAGAAAATGTGTGGTACATAAAATACTTTATTTTCAGCCCTGCACTGACCATTACAGATGCACTGAACCCAGATAAAGCAGCCTGACACTGCATAAGATTTGCTATAAAAATGCACTTTTTTCATGCACCTATATACAAAGCACATTCCTTCGCATCACCATAAAACACAATTTACAAGGTTTTGCGCACTGCAATATACACAGTAATACTAACTTGCATTTAAGATTCGGAACTCGGGAGAGAGACAGTCAGAGTGAGAGAGAGAGAGAGAGAGAGAGAGAGAGAGAGAGAGAGAGAGAGAGAGAGAGAGAGAGAGAGAGAGAGAGAAAGAGAGAAAGAGACAGATACAGTGTATACAGGTTATACATTTTTTGACTCAAAACTAAATGTTTTTCTTTCATTCAAATTTTCTTTTTAGTGGGTGCAACACATTTACAGAGTGGCATTTTAAAGAGACGAAAGCGAAAACATTTGTATGATATAATGAATTAGTTGTGTAGTACAGCTAAGAAATAAAGCATTAGGAGCACAGACATATGTCTAATATTTGTTTCCAGTACAGGAAGACTTAAGAAACTAGATTTGTTATCTATGCAAATAGCCATTGAGCTCTGTGGAGAGCTCTGAATTCTGATTAGGTTATCTCAACTGTATTGTGTTTTTCTTTTGCATAAAACAGTTCAAAACAGGTCAAAAGTGCACTGCCTGTTCTGCAAAAACTTTTAGAATGCTGATTAATGTGTAAATTGCAAGTATTAGGGCTTGTTTCCACTGTTGCGACGCGATTTCGGCCGCATTCCGACGCTTGTAAAAACGCATGCGGATGAGTTTCCGCATGCGTTTTTACCCGCGATTTCGCATGCGATTTCGCATGGCAGGGTGCCATGCGAAATTAACCATGACACTGCCAGGGCTAAATAAAATTGAAAAAGGTGCGAAATCGCACGCGAAATCGCGGGTAAAAACGCATGTAACAAACGCATGCGTTTTTACTATTAAATACATTAGCGGCGATTCGCACGGATTCCCGACGCAGGCGAAATCGTTGGCTCTTTTGTGCGTTTTTTTCACGCTGAAAAAAACGCACCTCAACAACGCTACAGTGGAAACAGGCCCATCCACTTGCATTACATGTGCGGATCTGCATGCGTTGGACGCATGCAGATTCGCGATAGTGGGAACGAGCCCTTAGAGAATGATGCAATGTTATAAAAAAAAGCTGTATAACTGAAAATAAAAATATGAGAATATATTTTTTGCTACCAATGTTCTAGTAATTACCCCTACTACACAACCAATTCATGATATCATAATATATTTTTTTTTCGCTTCAGTGTCTCTTTAAATCAATGCATCTAAAAGTGCTATTTCAAATACAGTTCTGATAGATTCAAAGAACAAATATAGATTTAAAGACTCCTGCAGTCAATTTAGAACAAAAAGAGATGAGTCAGGGGCATAGAGATGATTTGCATATCTGGGAGTGATGTATCATGGCAAACCACACTTGCTTACTAAAGCTAAATTGTTGCAAATACCTTCTGTTTCAATAAAACAAAATTAGTAAGAGGGCTTCTCCATTTCTTTCAGCTCCTTATACTCTCCTTGTGGTTCTGGGTCATCATGAGCTACCTGGGTACTTGTCAGCAAACCAGGAACCTGCACAATAATTCCTGGACAGCGGATATGTTTTTTCCTAGAAGCCTATGGTGGAAACACGTCTGCTCTGGACTCCAACCAGACCACAACACACCATCAGAGCAGACACTATACTGTCTGCTCCCGTTGACAATTGGAGATCCGCCTCTAGTGGGAATATAGTGAGAGGGATCTAGAGGCTATCTACATTGTTTTTGAAAGATACTTGCATGACTGGTGTGCTGATATTATGCCTACTAGTGCTGAGTGTGCCCAGAATTAGTATTTAGATCTGGTATTCTGACTCAGAGCCGACTTCACTACGTTGTTCCATATAAGTGGCTTTGACACCAATAAACAAAATCTGTCAGACAGGTGGCATTTTTAAAAACAGAAGCCTGAGACTGGGGCCCCTGGCTGTCGTGCGTACCAGTGTTTGCGAATTTTAAATTTATTTTTTGCAGCTTCCAGTATGCGGTTGACAGGTGAGTGGTTAGGGAGGGGACCGTGTGGGAGATGTGCCTAGACGGGGCATCCCTGTAACCAATGCAATCTACGATTGTGTCCAACCGAAGCCTCCCACCTGAATGCTAATTTATGCAATTCCTGCTATATTTGGTACAGCAGGCAAAGGGTGTATAATGGTACACCGGATTGGCTGACTGGCATGTGCTGACCAGATAAAGGCAGGAAATTGCTCTAGCTGGGAGTTAGCAATTGTGTTTGTTGCCGATCTTCATATTCCCCTTACAACTAGTGTCTTTTAAAGTAGACAGCCAGGATTTTTTCCTGGCCATCCCATCAAGGTCCCCACATAGAACCTGTGAATTTGAGATTATTAATTCATATGGCCATACCGGGTACCTGTAATTTTGTCTCTGCACTTACCCATATTAAATGCACCTCTTAAAGGGAACCTGTAAGAAAAAAGAAAGAGCCCCTGAGGGGGGGGGGGGGGGGGGGTACTTGCCTCAGGAGGGGGAGGCCCCTGGATCCTAACGAGGCTTCCTCCTTCCTCCTGTGCAGCACGGATCTAGCGCTGGGACCGCCAGACAGCAGCAGACACCAGAGCAGCAGATGCCGGAGCTTGAGGGGGAAGATGGTACTGCACCTGTGCTGGATCCTAAAGCTAAAGATCACCGTGTGCTGCAAGCAGTACTGCACCTGTGCGTATCCACCGACAGGCTTGTGGGCGGAATTTCGGGGGGTACCAGCGATAGATTTGGGCTGCACAGGGGAACGGGGAAGCCTGATTATGATCCAGAGGCTCCACCTTCTCTAGGTATATACCCCATAGGGGCACTTTTTTCCCTTACAGATTCTCTTTAAAATGTAAATACTCTGATTTCAAGGGAAAAGTGTGCACAGCAGTGTGTGTGTGTGTGTGTGTATACTGTATATACACAACATTTTAGCCTATCACATTGTTCGTGTACGTGTTTATAGATGGCAGTAAAGAGGATGATCTGCAGGCTCATAGTGGATCAAACAACAGAAACAATTACATGGCGGATATCAATTATTTCTTGATCTATCATCTATTTTTTTAACTTCTCACTTTGCAGTATTGATTTATCTTTTTCCTCCTACTAGTATCTTTTTGTAAAGTTTGACTTTAATTATAAACAAATATTTACATATTGCAAACACTCACTTGCACATATTTATTTATATACATATACTGTACTACACATATGTATATACATATACTATATATTGATGAGCAATGGAAATGGGTATTTGTAAACGTTACCTCACAAAAAAAAAGGCAACTGGTTTACCAACAGGAGAATAAAAATTCCAGTACTGTTCTGTAAGTAATTCAATGTAGCATTTTATTTATTTGATATTATGTGTATAATGCACACTTTTTGTGTTATGCAAGGGTTGATACGCATTAAAAAAAAAAAAATCTTGGATTATACCCTTGACTGCATTTGTGTGAGTGCTTTAGCCTAGTCATTATTAAATGGATTCACACAAGGACTTCAAGTGTTTCAAATGTGATCATTTTTGCACGGATTGCAATTCGGTTTAATCGAATGAACTCACAATGGTGCCCTTAGGCATAAGAAAATATACAAGTTTAAAAAAAACTACTACTCATCCATCCACATATACAAATTGGAATGATTCCGGTAAATGGATCAAGCTAAGGAATATATGCTTAAAGGAAGAGCATGGCATGTTATGACTGGCTTCGTTCTTGCTTTGTTCCTACTGTATCTCCCAAGAGAAATATCTCAAGTGACTTTCACAGCAGACAATGCTTCAGATGTAGTAAGATTTGATCAGTATATACTTAGGAGATGCAGTGCTCAATAGATGCTCAGGAAACAAATATTAAGTAGACTTACGGTATAAAGCATAATGCAATGATGCATTAAGAGCGTACCAAGATAATTGCTAGCTAAAAACATCTGCAGTAACCCATAGTAACTGGATTTCTGCATTCATTAGCTTAGAGCAATAAAAACAAAAAAATAGTAACTTTAGATTGGCTACTTTAGGAGCTGCTACACTTTGCATGCTGCTTTGTGCCATATTGAACATTGTCCTATGGCTAATTTCAGGCTCATGCAACCACCTCGGGTGGGGGAAGCCTCTGGATCCTAATGAGGCTTCCCACGCCGTCCTCTGTCCCACGGGGGTCTCGCTGCAGCCCTCTGAACAGCCGGCGACAGGCCCGACTGTAATTTCAATATTTACCTTTGCTGGCTCCAGCGGGGGCGCTGTGGCTGCTTTCCTCTCCGAACTACACGGAAATACCCGATCTCAGTCGGGTCCGCTCTACTGCGCAGGCGCCGGAAACTTGCGCCTGCGCAGTAGAGCAGACCCGACGGCGATCGGGTATTTCCGTGTAGTTCGGAGCCGACAGCCGTCAGAGCGCCTGCGCAGGAGCCAAGAAGGTAAATATTACGTCACGGCTGCACGGAGGGCTGCAGCGAGACCCCCGTGGGACAGAGGACGGCGTGGGAAGCCTCATTAGGATCCGGAGGCTTCCCCCACCCGAGGTGAGTACCCCCCAGGGGATTTTTTGAGGTTACAGATCCTCTTTAAAGACGTACCTCCTTATTAAGATACACTTTTATACACTGAACAATAACCACATGTAGAGTGGTTGTGAGGTGAAGTGATCAGTTTCTAATGAGGTACAAAAGAAACCTTCTGAGGGGCATATATACAAATGTGGGAGACACCAAGAAATAAAAGAATGATCACTTAAAGAAGGCACATCCCTTCTGCCTGAAGAAGTGACTTGAATCCACAAAACACAGGGCTTTAATAAGCTATCTTAAATTATCATTACAACCAGGACCCCCCCCCCCCCCCCCCCTATCTTCTCATGGTGGTCTCATCTTGTACCCACTCACCTCTTTACTTTTCCCAGCACCCATTTCAAGTATTACACCACGTTGCTTATTCAGGGATATTTCTGGAGGGCCATGTTTCTGTCCAGTAAAGGCAGTATTCAGATGAACAGATTGTTATCACCTGTATTGGTGTTCATTGTCCTATAACTAGAATGTAGCTAATGAGTCAGACAATGGCAGCTTTATTAGGCAACTCTTGAACTTTTAACATATTTAACTTAAGACTTATGGCCACCTTGACAAGCACACCCTTTACACTGTTAAAGAAGTATTTGCTACTAGCCGAGTAATGCAGGGCTAAATAAGCGCAGACAGTGTTTATATCTGATCTAAAATAGGGGCAAGAACAATCTTATTATTAATAACAACTGAATAAAACAAACATGTAAGGTGCAAACTTTCCTACAGAATTGCAAAAAAGTTTACCTTAACTCAAAACAAATCATGTGTGCGCAATATTTTATACTACATTTTAATATGAAATCCTAAATGTATTTTTTCCAAGTATAAACACATTAATTTAACTAATTGCAGGCTGAAGCCTCTCCCTCCCAGGGCATCTTGCCAAGGCAGCATGGTGTTGCATGCTGGAACAACAACTACAGAGGCTCCCGGGATTCAAACGGAAACAAAACTGCAGAAAAGTCACATGCGATTTGCATATTTAAGAATGGTGGAAGGCTGAATTTGATGAATAATAGAGGAGTAGTAGTGTTAGTTGTTGGGTTTTTTTGGAGGGGGGGTCCTCTTTAAAGTGGACCTGAACTTAGAACTTCCTCTCTGCTCTAAAAGATACACAACAGCATAATAACCAAGAACAAAAAAACAGCTGATACAAATCCTGAAATAAATCTGCACTGGTTCTACTTCCTGCTTTCATGGAAGCAGACAAATTGTTAACATCCTGTGCTTTCAAATAAGCTTATCTGCCTTATCTGCTGTGGCAGTCAAATGGCACAAGGGAGAGATCAAGTTACAACTTGAAATGAGGGGGAATTAGACAGGATACACTCTCTAAATACATACAGGGTTCATTTCTCTATGTTTTTCTTCTGTCTTGTGCAAGAGTTCAGGTCCACTCTGATCATGCACTGCAGATAAATAGCTGATTTTGGGAGATTTAGCAAGTAAGGATCTGTTAGTAATGTAATGTGTACAGCGCTCCAAGTGCGTGGGAAACAGCTGGGATTATGGCTCACTGTACCCTTCTCCTATACTTCAGCAAGATATGTAGAATACAACATCATATGACAATCATGCAGCTCATGTTAGATTAAGCACAGTCCAAAATTCCCTTATCCACACACTCTACTTTAGAGTCCAGCATATAGTTCCCCCAAATTCCAGATTTGCAGTTAGCACACAGTTCCACAGTTAGTAGTTATACTCTCACCGATGTCCAGTGGCTGATAGCAAGATATCAGCATTCACGCTTAGCACAAATACAGGCATCAGCTCTCCTCATCAGCTTCATTCTATATTGGGCTCAAACAATACAAGAAAAGCACATAGCGTAATCCAGTTGCGGCAATGCTACTTAGTGACACCCTCCACCAGTGAGCACCTCTGTGCCAGCACACACCGCCACCACAGAACTTCAGAACGCTCACCAGATTCAGAGGCTGACTGTTTCCAGATCAGCAAACACGCTTGGGTGTCATTCAGATGCCGCCTTCCGGACTTTCACTTTCCTCCTGCTCTCTCCTTCCTTAAAAACTCAGAACAAATGCCTCTATAGCATAACTCCGATTTTATTAAACCATATAAAATGATAAAAGTTGCACTCACAAGTGTAAGAAGATCATGCGCATATCAAAGTATAAAACTCGGCCGCTCTCTCCCATCTGCGTCTCTGCTACCGCCGTTCTTGAGGCCACGCCCTACCGGTTTCGCCCCTGATGAGTCATACGTGACGAAACCGGTAGGGCGTGGCCTCAGGAACGGCGGTAGCAGAGACGCAGATGGGAGAGAGCGGCCGAGTTTTATACTTTGATATGCGCATGATCTTCTTACACTTGTGAGTGCAACTTTTATCATTTTATATGGTTTAATAAAATCGGAGTTATGCTATGGAGGCATTTGTTCTGAGTTTTTAAGGAAGGAGAGAGCAGGAGGAAAGTGAAAGTCCGGAAGGCGGCATCTGAATGACACCCAAGCGTGTTTGCTGATCTGGAAACAGTCAGCCTCTGAATCTGGTGAGCGTTCTGAAGTTCTGTGGTGGCGGTGTGTGCTGGCACAGAGGTGCTCACTGGTGGAGGGTGTCACTAAGTAGCATTGCCACAACTGGATTACGCTATGTGCTTTTCTTGTATTGTTTGAGCCCAATATAGAATGAAGCTGATGAGGAGAGCTGATGCCTGTATTTGTGCTAAGCGTGAATGCTGATATCTTGCTATCAGCCACTGGACATCGGTGAGAGTATAACTACTAACTGTGGAACTGTGTGCTAACTGCAAATCTGGAATTTGGGGGAACTATATGCTGGACTCTAAAGTAGAGTGTGTGGATAAGGGAATTTTGGACTGTGCTTAATCTAACATGAGCTGCATGATTGTCATATGATGTTGTATTCTACATATCTTGCTGAAGTATAGGAGAAGGGTACAGTGAGCCATAATCCCAGCTGTTTCCCACGCACTTGGAGCGCTGTACACATTACATTACTAATTCTTTAGGGAGGTGATACCCCCATTGTGTGCTGCGATCAATTGCGGTGGGCGTAGGTCATATAATTTATTCCTGAATTCTGTCATTTTTGTGAGGAGCGCCCATACCACATAAAATAAAGTAAGGATCTGTTGTTCAGTTACGATTCCCTCCCACTTTTGAAATACTTGGACCCATTTAGGTCAGAGGAAGATATAAATGCCACGTCTAGTTTAACTTATCTCGTCATTGTTTTATTTGACATTCTTGGAAGGCAGGGAACAAATTTATGAAAATATAAAAGTTAATATTAAAAAGCTGAGCGCAGAAGGGTAGTGTCATATCTGTCTTTCCTTACACCTGCCATTTTCTCTCATACAGGGAAGGCTACTGACAGGGTCATCTCCAACAACGCTTCCTCTCAGCTGTGGTCAAGCACTGTAACATCAGCATTTGGTATTATTCTGGGCTTCTAATTATGGTGGAAAGCAGTGAGGACAGGATGGCAGATTTCAAAAAGTGTCCTGACCAGTGACTGTGAGAAGCAGACGTAGTAAGCTGTCAATACCAGTGTTTCTAAACTAATTACAACTGACAAGTCATGTCACATCATAACCATGACCAGACATCACATTCACATTCTCATTGTGGGGTACACATATGTATTAGGCATTTATTATGCATACCAAAATTACTGGTATATTATAATAGAATAACGAATAGCCCAGTGTAAAAGAAAATAATAAGTTACTACAAATAAAGAAGCTTAAAGTCTTAAACAGGTTCTAATTGACAAGTAACATGTTGCAAATATACATGTGAGCATATGATTAGGAGAGTACTGCCCATTTTTCTACTACTAATATGCAGATTTTCAAAGCAGCAATAAATGATTCCATCACCCCCTCTTTTCTGTACACCGGAGCCCCTTGCAAAAGGAAAGTTCCATCTATTTATGTATTTTGTATTCATTTAGTGCTGACTTCTTTCACAGCGCTTTACAGAGTATTATCACCAATTGTTCCTCACAATTTAATTCCTACCATAAGCACGTCATCATAGTCTAAGCAAAGATGGGGAGGACATACAAACTCCATGCAGATAGTGTCTATTTAGAAAAGTTTGAGGTAATGGTGACATCACTGCATGTTCAGCAGTTATGTTCTGTATGGAAGTTAATAGAATATGTTAAAGCGGAAAACATTGTACTTTGTTACTAGCCAGTTGGCACCACAACACATTTGTAATCATCACATAAGGCTGAATAGTCAGTGGGAGGCTAAAAGAATATCTTATATTCTCATCAAATTCTTGCAATGATCGCTGGCTAGGGATGACAAGAGGTTAGACTACCTGTGCGACAGGGCCTTGTGTTCCCTACTAAGTGCAAGCTCTTGTGCAAAATATTGAAATAATCTAGTAAAAAGTTGTGCTGTTTCTTATACGAGGATATAAAGTTCCAACAGACAATAGATAAGTTTAACCTAATCGTATGCTCGTATGTACATTCCCCTAATCATATGCTGACATGTACATTACCCTAATCGTATGCTCGTATGTACACTCCCCTAATCGTATGCTGACATGTACATTCCCCTAATCGTATGCTCGTATGTACACTCCCCTAATCATATGCTGACATGTACATTCCCCTAATCATATGCTGACATGTACACTTCCCTAATCATATGCTGACATGTACACTCCCCTAATCATATGCTGACATGTACATTCCCCTAATCATATGCTGACATGTACACTCCCCTAATCATATGCTGACATGTACATTCCCCTAATCGTATGCTCGTATGTACACTCCCCTAATCATATGCTCACATGTACATTCTCCTAATCGTATGCTAATATGTACACTCCCCTAATCGTATGCTGACATGTACATTCCCCTAATCGTATGCTCATATGTACACTCCCCTAATCATATGCTCATATGTACAATCCCCTAATCATATGCTCACATGTACATTTTCCTAATCATATGCTCACATGTACAATCCCCTAATCATATGCTCACATGTACATTCTCCTAATCGTATGCTGACATGTACACTCCCCTAATCGTATGCTGACATGTACATTCCCCTAATCGTATGCTCACATGTACACTCCCCTAATCATATGCTCACATGTACATTCTCCTAATCGTATGCTGACATGTACATTCCCCTAATCGTATGCTCATATGTACACTCCCCTAATCATATGCTCACATGTACATTCTCCTAATCATATGCTCACATGTACATTCTCCTAATCGTATGCTCATATGTACACTCCCCTAATCATATGCTGACACGTACATTCCCCTAATCGTATGCTCATATGTACAATCCCCTAATCATATGCTCTTTTGTACAATCCCCTAATCGTATGCTCATATGTACACTCCCCTAATCGTATGCTCATATGTACACTCCCCTAATCATATGCTGACACGTACATTCCCCTAATCGTATGCTCATATGTACAATCCCCTAATCATATGCTCATATGTACACTCCCTAATCATATGCTCACATGTACATTCTCCTAATCGTATGCTCATATGTACAATCCCCTAATCATATGCTTGTATGTACAATCCCCTAATCATATGCTCATATGTACATTCCCCTAATTGTATGCTCATATGTACATTCCCCTAATCATATGCTTACATGTACATTCTCCTAATCGTATGCTCATATGTACACTCCCTAATCATATGCTTGTATGTACACTCCCCTAATCATATGCTCGTATGTACACTCCCCTAATCATATGCTCGTATGTACACTCCCCTAATCATATGCTCACATGTACATTCTCCTAATCGTATGCTATATGTACACTCCCCTAATCGTATGCTATGGTCGTATGTACACTCCCCTAATCGTATGCTCACAAGTACACTCTCCTAATCGTTTGCTCACATGCACACTCTCCTAATTGTATGCTCACATGTACACTATCCTAATCGTATTCTCACATGTACACTTTCCTAATCATATGCACTTATGTACACTCCCCTAATCGTATGCTCATCTGTATACTCCCTGATCGCACGCTGGTATGACAGGCTCTGTGAAAATGATTGAGGACTGGGGGATGTTGGGGGGGTTAAATTGGACGCAGGGTTAAATACTTACCTGTCCTAATGTCATCCCTTCAGGTAGGCGATTGCTCCGCCTCTCCTTGGATTTGGGCCCGGGCAATTTTTTTTCAAACTGGCCGCGGAGGCTCTAGCCATGCCCGTCTATGTGGCCGCAGCCTGCCCCCAGCTTGGCCTGATTGGTGGATTCTTCGGAGCTAGGGGAGGACCATGGTCACAAAGGTAGAGGTTTCTAAAGAGCTTTGGCAGTCTTTGGAAACATGGCCACCACTGAACTGCTGAGGAAGGTGGGGGGCGGAGTGTTACCTGTGACCTGAAGACATCAGATCAGGTGAGTACTTAGCCCTAACAACCCCTGGGCTCTGCCATTTTTGCCTCAAGTACTCTTTAAGTATACATTTGCCTTCTTAAAACCAAAGGTATTTGTAATTCTTTAGCTTTATGTGAGCAAGAAAGAACTTCCACAATGCACCACTTCCTCTCAGTGAGTGAATATGCAATATACCTAAGGAGCAAGAAATGCTAAAAATGTACTTTCTGACAAACATTTGGAATATTTCTACAAGCCCAAGTGAACATTCTGTACTTCAAATAGTTTGTAAAGAAAAATATCCTGTCAATATTAGAAAGACATTACTGACTGGAATTTGAAATGGTGGGATCAACTGTAAGGAAAATGGTTTGAACAGCCTTGTAATACTTTTTTAAAGAGTGCAGATTTCCCTTGAATGGCGTTTGACAGAACCACTCCGCATTCACACTTGCTAGACAAAGCTGTGTGTGTTCAGGTGTCCCAGGTACACGTTTGCACCAGAGGCTGCCAGTCTGATTGTGCCTGCTCCACTGCCCTTCCTGTGACTTCCTTGACTACACCTTTCTTTATAATGACTGTCATTATATTTACCTGACATCCACTAACAAGCATGCCTGCGGCGGGTTTATAAAACCTGGAGAAAAGGACCTGTATTGTTCATCGCTACGTATCCCATTCAATGCTTATATTCTAATAAGTACACAACAGGGCAACTGAAACCTGATTGGCTGATTTTAGCTAATTAAACACTTCTCTTTCCTCTAGTTGGTATTGCAATAAAACAATCAGCTAAGCAGTCTGAAATCTTGTTTTTCTCCTCACACAAAGGAAGTTTCCGTCACCTGGTGATATCAGGAGGGTGCCATCTGGTCATTTGCCTCTCCAGACAACATTTGCTCGCTTTTGCCAAGCATCACTAGAAAGATATAAAGAACTATAAGGCTCATTCGTTGAAACCAGTCATCAAAAAAAAAAAATCATCATTATTCTTGTTTTACTGTCGCGTAGTTATTATGAACAGCACAAAAACTTCAATCCCATAATTTAGCATAAAATAAGACTTTAATACATCAAACACAAATTGCTTTCAGTGTGGCACAAAACAGCAGGTATCTGTGTTATTAAGTGGTTTTGACAGTAATTGCTGAATATTTGGCGCTAACCACACATTGGATGCATTTGATATGTGAGCCTGCAAATCTTAATTTTACACTTTTCGATCATTAGAAGCTGCACTACAGTCAGACGAATTTGCATATAATAACATGCCATTTCGTGTGAGAAAACATGACTTATAAACACAAACTGCACACTGTGGCAAGAACGCTAATGAAAACATGCACAAAATGAGCATGTTTAGCGGCTCTTCCTGTTCAGTAAGCCACACCTATTTAACAAGGAGTCCTTGGGCAAGACTTCCTAACACTGCTACTGCCTACTGAGCATGCCGTAGTAGCTGCAGCTCAAGCGCTTTGAGTCTGCCAGGAGAAAAAGAGTGATATGTTATTTGTCTTATCTTGTGTTTATTGTGCTGCTGTACTTTATTACATGAACTTGCACCAGTACTGGTGATATCTCAAACCACACACCAACTATGTATGCATCTGCATGTGTATTGCTGGATATCCTGAGTGTACACAGTTTTGAACTTCTCATGTATCTATGATCCCCAATATTTGTTTTGTACCGTGTATAGGGATACAGCAGATGTTGGTGGTATATAAATAAATAATAATAACCAGCGACAACACTTGCTGAAAATATTATCCAGTTTGGGGATTCAAGGCTGGGAGTTTTAATACATCTGTGATAAAATGTATCTTACATTTCAGGGAGCACTCTCCATAAATAATCACTATACACACAAGTATGTATGAACAATTTCTGCAGAAGTGACAGATTATACAACTTTCCCTGTGTGAATACTGACACTTAGATTTTTAGTGTCAATGCCAACACTTCTCTAAAAGTAAGAGGATGTGCCTAGATGGAGCATAGCAGCACATTTTATATTCTTCCTAAATATGTTACTATGAACCAGGGCTGGGCTAAGGCAGAGGCGCGAGAGGCTCCAGCCTCAGGGCGCAGTGTAAGAGGGGGCGCACAACTCACTCAGCTATCATTCCCCTATTGTGCTTGAAGCAGAGAGAAATAAGAAAAGGTTACATAAGGCAGTGACTGCAAGCCAGATACCTAGAGATTAAGATGTTGGGGGCCCTGGGGCGCCTCTTAGTCTAATAGCAATCAGTGTGTAACAGCTGGGGGAGGGATGGGGGGGGGCGCACTTTGGCGTCTTAGCCTTGGGTGCTGGAGGACCATGTCCTGGCTCTGCTATGGACTATCACAAAAAAAGACTTAAACATGAATGATCAAAGAACTGTTACTCAACTAGCCAGAAAACAAGCAATGCAGTATTTATGCATATATGTGGTTTTTGTTGTTGTTGCTGTTTGATTTTGGATGTTTTGCACACACATGTACATAGGGATTTCTGAAACATACTAGATCATTGGAAAATAGTTTTAATTATGTCAATTGTTGAGGGTCAGCATATGTATATATATTTTTATTCTAGGCACTGTATTGACCTGAGGAAGCAGGCCAGCACCCATGAGATGTGTTGTCCCTCTTAGTGCTTAAACAAATTAATACTTTTTTTTCCTTCAAGAGAGGTAAGATTTATATTGCCTCTAACAAGCACAATTGTTTATATATATACCGGGGGCTTCCACCAGTGTTACTGTCTATACATTTACAACCATGGAAATTACAGTACATAGGCAGCTGTTGCTTACAATGACATACCAGGTAATGTCCCTAAAGGAAATCTGTTACAAACTAGAAGTGGCCAAATCGCTTTAGTGAGCTATACAGGTAAGCAGAGGCAGTTACTTTTATATGGAACCCTGGGGGCAAAGAGCTTAATTTACATAAAGTGTATCATTAGCTTATAGGTCACACAGCTGAAGGTGTGCAGGGCAAGTAAAGCTTCCAGTTTTGAAGATGTGATTAAACTAAAAGGAATCAGTTGCTTGGCTCAACAAATACACTGAAATGGCCTATATTTGCATAGCTACTATGGAAACAGGCAGGGCTTTGCCACAAAATGTTATATAATCCTTGTAATCTATGCAACTGACCTGGATGTTTTTTTTTTCCCAAACAAATTTTATAAACACAGTTTTAAATGTTAAAAGTTCAAAAGGACGAACAGTCAGCATACATTTTGTAGTGTCAAACAAGAGTAGCCAGCATGAGTATTATTATTTGTGTAGATTTCTCTGAAGACAGACGGTTTGCAGGTTGCTATGTCAACTAGACATGGCTTCCTCTTTTTCCAGTGCTCAGGCCATGGTGCATGGCAACAGGCAGCTACAGGGGTAATGCACATTTTACATTTGTGGTAAAAAACAAAAAAGTGATTCCTAAGTAGTAGTCCTCATCAGTACAGTTATGCTGGTGGTTTTTGAAGGACTATAAACATAGCTCCTAACTTTCCCTCTTTTAGAGGGACAGTCCCTCTTTGGGAACCCAGTCCTTCTATCCCTCTTTCCTCCTCATTTGTCCCTCTTTCAGGACTGTGTTTAAGTGACTCTACACTTTACTCCCATCCTTTAAATTGATATATTTCTTATTTTCAAATGTTAAAATGAAGGAAAATTAACAAAGGATAGAAAGGACCAGTGTAATATGGATTTTAAAAACAACATATTTTTCTTATGAAATCTTTATGGTATGCAAGACTAAGGGTTTGGCAGGCGTGAGACTTAAGCGTCCCTCTTTCGTATCTCAAAACATTGGGGGGTATGCATAAAGTGGACCTCCAATGTAAATTGCACTCTCTGCGGGTCCTCTTTTAATAGGAAGGTATAACTATCTGCTGTCTCTTTTTATCCAAATCTACCCACCAAGTGTGTATGTGTCCCCCCCCCTCCCCCCGGGTGCAGTTTGAAGGCTCACCTGTCTGCTGTCACGCGTCCTGGCCTTATTTGGTGCCACCGTTGAACATCTGTACCACATGGCACCAGGGGCATGTAGCAATGTCAGTGCATGCCCCTGGTGTCAGGTGGTACAGGTGCTTGCTGTGGCGCCAGACATAAGAGAAGGCCAGGATGCATGACAGCAGACAGATGAGGCTTCAACACTGCACATGGGGGTGGGGGGTGGACAGATCTATACTCTGGGGATGGCAGCAGGAAAAATTTCCAATCTATTGGGCATTGCTGTGCATGGACGGGCAATAGATTCCTCTCAGATCAGAAAGGAAACTAATGTTCAATCTGGCCATATCTCGGGTAATGTATGATGACCACCTTTAGAAGACCAGAAGCCTAGCTAGGTGACAGCCAAACTACTAGTGGTATGATTGTACATTTCCTGACAGCAGACAGATGAGGCTTCAACACTGCACATGGGGGTGGGGGGTGGACAGATCTATACTCTGGGGATGGCAGCAGGAAAAATTTCCAATCTATTGGGCATTGCTGTGCATGGACAGGCAATAGCTTCCTCTCAGATCAGAAAGGAAACTAATGTTCGATCTGGCCATATCTCGGGTAATGTATGATGACCACCTTTAGAAGACCAGAAGCCTAGCTAGGGGACAGCCAAACTACTAGTGGTATGATTGTACATTTCCCCGTTAATCTGACTGGGAAAATCTTCTGACTTGATATTTAGCATAAGGAAGCAGTCCCAAGGTCGAAGTCCTATGTGGGACATCGAAATTCTGAGCATCGCCAGCGCTAAAAAAAAAAAGGTGTTGAGCGCTGGCGATTTTTAAAACGCCCATAAATCGCTAGTGCAATGAATCCTTATGGGATAGTTCAGATCAGCGCGTTGCGTCCGTTTTCCGTTCAGCAAAGCATGGCATGTACTATTTTTGGGACGATTTTGCTACAAGGTATAAAAAATAAAAAAAGAAACACAAAACGCTCACATATCGCTTTTTTGGCAATTATCTGTCAATTACGTCCTGCATTTATGAATTAATACATTGTATTTATTATTTTCCAGGTCAAATAGTTCACTTCCTGACTTGCATCAGGAAGTGAAAAAATAAATCGCTCTGCAAGAGCACTTTGAAAAAGCGCTTAACACGAAATCCTACTGCGCAGTTGAGCCAGGAGGCATAAAAAAATTGCGCTAAAAAAGGAAAAACGCGTCCCTCAGCGATTTCGATTTTAGTTGTGAACAAAGTCTTAGGGCTGTTTTCCACTAGCAATGCTTTGCAATCCACATCCCATCATTTGCAGATCGCAAAAAATGCTAGGTCCTGCTAAATGAACAGAAATTGCGCAGGAAAGTTTCCAGTAGTGCAGTGCGAGTGCGACACAATATTCCCCATTGCATTTTCCGTTCATTTGCGCTTGTGTAGAAAGTATAGGAGCACAGAAAAATTACTTCAGTCAAAGTGCTATGCAAATTTTTTTGTAATCTGGCAATTCACTTTTTTTTCCCCTTGCTTTTTTATTTTTTTCTCTCTCTCTTCCGTTCCAAATCACAATTGCGCTGTTAACCAATCAGATTGTGCGATAATCATGTTGACATTGCGTGCAGTGGGTATATATGAAGCCATGATTCCTAGTGGAAAACAGCCCTTACAACACTACAAAGAAAACAATATGTACTACAAACATTCCAGCACAGTGGGAATAGTGCCATACTCTAGAGATGTAAATTATACCAGAGAACTATCTTTAAGATTTAATATAAGATTGTTTTCTTCATTTCTGTAAATCTGAACACCAGGCACACCATGTTATCAACTAGCATCTACTTTGTCTGCAAAAGTTGCGAATTGACCACCCAAATCTCTTCCTCCTTGTCCTGAATCTCTGCCGCTGGACAGGGGGCCCCTCCCATGGAGTAACGCCGCCGGGCAATGTCACTGCATGTCAAACACTATGTGTGGTGTCACAACCGCTGCCGTTTGGCAACAATTAAATTGCAACCGAATGGCAGACAGGATGGTAAACCATGCCACCTGTCTGAGAGGGGCCTTGTTGAAAATTGATACAAACATATATAATTGCTCTGAAAGACATTTTTGAAGTTAGGAATATCGAAAAATGATTGAAGCTGGAATTACATTGTACAGACAGAATAGGAACACCCCCCCCCCCCCTTCCTGCAATGGTAATTAGATGCACAGGAGCTTGTTACTTGTTTTCCACACCTGCGCTAATCCAGATCCCACATCGTCTCTGTTAGGAATTGAGGAAAAAGAATGTGTTCTACAAGTACACACTTTACTTTCTGACAGGTAAGCAAGCTGAATCAAGGCTTGTCATCATTAATCCCTGCAATGTACAGAGCTGAGCTTAAGGGCTTGCCTTTCACAGCAATAGAGGAGGAGTCTCAGTGTAATGGACTGTTACATTACTGTCCTGTGGCTCAGTGCTGCCTTAGTTCCTTCCTTCATGTGACAACATGTGATTACCTGAATGAGCCCATTCATGACGTTCTGCAAAGATGGGGGCTGCAGAATGCAGCATTCTAGAAGTAATGCTAGATATGCCTTAAGTTGCATTGCAACCCAACCAGCCAAAGGCCACACTTGCCTCTAAATCTTCCAGTGTGATTACAGGGCGTTCTGGAGCTGTACAATCGCATTTTCCAATGTGGATTTTCTACATTCGTTCGCTATTTTCCATATTGCAGGGAAATACATTATAATTGGGAATAAACGTTGCACATGGGAAAAAAAAAAAAAATTAAAAAAAAACTTACCGTATATACTCGCAAGCAAGCCAAATTTTTCACCCCCCAA
This sequence comes from Hyperolius riggenbachi, assembly GCF_040937935.1. Lineage (NCBI taxonomy): Eukaryota > Metazoa > Chordata > Amphibia > Anura > Hyperoliidae > Hyperolius > Hyperolius riggenbachi. The sequence continues at coordinate 291,529,886 of NC_090650.1, forward strand.
AAGTGGCCCAAAAGTTGGGGGGGGGGGGGGGGGGGGGTCGGCTTGCTTGCGAGTCATGTGCCAGTATGAGTAGGTGGGTGGGTAGGTAGTGCCCCTCCCCGCTCCCCCCGCTGCTATTACTTTAGAGAGCGGTTCCCATAGTAACGGTGATACATATCGCCGCTACAGGAAGCCTCTCTCTATGGTTTCCTCCGTCATCCCAGCAGCCGCCGAGGGGCGCGCTGCTGTGAATTAGTTAACGGAGCAGCACGGGGATAGAGGAAGCGCCGCCGCCTAAGGTAATAGCAGCGGCGGCCGTGGGGGGAGCGGGGAGGGGCACTACCTAACTACCCACCCACCTACACATACTGGGACTATACTAGCCATACTGGGGCACTATACTAGCCATACTGGGCACTATACTACCTATACTGAGCACTATACTAGCCATACTGGGAAATATACTAGCCATACTGGGCACTATACTAGCTATACTGGGCACTATACTAGCTATACTGGGCACTATACTAGCTATACTGGGCACTTTACTAGCTTTACTGGGACACTATATTAGCTATACTGGGACACTATACTAGCTATACTGGGGGACAACCTACCCATACTGGGACACTATACTAGCTATACTGGGCACTATACTAGCTATACTGGGACACACTGAGGGGATCACGCGGCCAGCATTTCCTACCCCCGGCTTATATGGGGGTCAATAATTTTTCCCTGGTTTTTCAGGTAAAAGTTGGGGGGGGGGGGGGGGGGTCGGCTTACATGCGGGTCGGCTTGCTTGCGAGTATATACGGTAAATTTTAAAACACAAAAGGAAAAATGCTAAAAATTTCCGATTCCAGAGAGGGCGCCACTAACTTCAATACAGTGGTGTTGCTAAAAGCATGCAAATCTAACAAGTGTGACCCACTGCGTCAATATTACACACGATTTATGCTGTGTAGAACAGGTAAACAATCTATATCAGGTAGATATCGGTTGTTTACCTGATCTCTTTTTTTCATGTGTCCACCCCTCACCGCTTTCAGCCATAGGCTCAAATGGGCCTATGAGAGAATGAGAATTGAATGAGAGCTACCGTATCAACTGTATCAGGTTTTTCAACGCACACATATCTCTAACAACTGATAGAGAACAAAAGGTGAATTAGGCCAAAAATGTGGGGGTTATGACAGTTTACTACAACCTGCCTGGTTCACCACATTTGACCAGTAGATTATCTACTGTTGCTCTTGCTTATACCCCTGTGCACCAAATTGATGAAGGTACTGCTGATGCACAGTTGCCACCTGCGGCACGCTGCAATCCCACCATCAGTGGTGTGAAGACTGGGCATCAATCCCTCCCCCCCTTCAGTGCTCTATCAAAATTTTAGTCTACTATATTAGTGGGAATGCCCTGGAAATTTTCCTGAATATTTTTGAATTTTTATGTATTTACTGAATCTAATAGTTAATCTATTAAAAGCGCCAGATAGCGTTTGCATGGCTTTATGACTTCAACAGTCAATAATTCAGAATACATAAATATAAGTGCAGAGTTAGGCAACACAAGTTGGTTTCTCTGCTAGTTAACAATGACTTTTCTGTACTTGCTGAATTTTTGTGCAATAAAAGGCATAAATGTACAGTAGATTTACTTCCTGGAAAATCTTCAAGGGAAAAAGTGAAAAGATAAACACATATACAGATAAAATGGCATTTGAAACTTCTGCCGTCCCTTTGGTATCATATAATTTTTCCTGAGCCCCGTTCGGAATTCTGATAGTGTGCAGTATGTTTATATTACCAAGGTCTCCCCATAAAACGTTTATACTTTTACTTTATGACCTGTCCTTGATTTGACACTTCCGCTCATCAGAAAGGGATTTATAAAATAATCCTGAAGGTGAAGAACAGACATCTGTCAGGGACTGGCTGGGTTTCACTCTGCGAAATTTAAGAAGGGAGAAAAATCCTGCTAAGCCCTCTTTAGTCACCAAAAGACATCAAAGGTAATTATTAAGGGAGACAGACGTCATAAAAAAATAAAATTAATGTCGTTCTTGAAAAAGAGAAAAAAAAAAAAACACACACACAATCTTTCTAGTGTATGATTAGTGAAAAAAAAAAAAAAAACATTAAAAGCTACGTTCTGCACAATCAAAATCTGTGTGCACTTAGTGCGAGCTTGTGATTTACCAATTTAAAAGAAAGAAAACAATTTTACAAAGTTTAAACTAAAAAGTCTTTCAAACCTTGCCATCTGTGGGTACATGAACTATGGATGACCCCGAATGATTTGCACTCGGCTCAGAATCCCTTAGAAAGCAGGGAAAAAGTATCATTAAGAATGACTGATGACTGCCAGTCATGGTTGACCTCACCCAAGCTTTGGTCTCTGCCTCAGTAATAAGCTGTCCTTTATTAGCACCAACACTCCATAAAAGGGGTGTGTTTAGTCACAGGATAGCAGCCTTCTAATGCTCATTGCCTCTCCTTGAAAGATTGATTAGTGCTCATTTTTACTGCCTCCTCTGTATATACAGTGAGGATACTGTGGATTGTCAGGGCCTGTAATATTGATGACTAGTACAGCTGCACAACTCAGGCAGTGAAGGCAGAGGGGACAAAGTTCTCATACTTTTACATGCAGTCATTTCAGTGACTTGCTGAAGGCAGATAAACAGTGTAATGCAATCTCTTTTTTATTATTGCAGGGAGCGTCAAACAAGCGCACATCAGTTTACAGAGGATCCAGACCTGACCCCAAGAGCTTACTAAGTTGTGAAGGCAGATATTAAACAGAGGATAAGTATTTACATATTTATGAATATTCATGAATATGCAAAAGCCTACTTAGCTTTGTAATAGGTTATAAAAAGCTGCTTGTTACTTTGCTAAATATTACCTTTATAGCCAGACAGCAACCGATAAAATATATAGGAGACAACGCAAAGCATTTTTGACAGGGCATACCAGAATTAAGCTGGCCACACACAGATTTTTGCTCAGATAATAGATTGATATCTCCCTCATAGAGGTCTGGGTTGCTATCCTGCATCACTTCATACCGATTTCACCAAAATAACTGATCGAATATTGATTGGAGAAGAAATAAAAACCCTGCTAAGTTTGTACCACTCGGTGCGGTACAAAAATCGCCCGAAACTTCTGCTGGTATCCAATTGAGGATAGAAGGGACAATCCCAATCAATATTCAGTTAATAAGACAATCATGAATCGACACAAAATATCCTCAGTTTAAATAAATAGTTGTCTGGTTCAATGTTTGACTATTGAACCAAACATTTAACCTATTAAAAACATCTAATTTTTTAAAGGCTATCTCAATTCTCAGGCCAGATTTTGCTACTTAAATAGTTGAATGTACAGAAAGAAAAGCAAGAAGAAAAAAAAAGGAGAGAATGAACATTGCTAAAATAGGCACGACATTGATGCAATAACAGCTTTTACAAGTGTTCCATTTAGTGTCAGCAAAACCAGTGTGTTGTGAATGAGAAATGATACCTCAGGATCTAACTATGAAAGGTCAGCTTGATGTAGCACTAGCAGGGAGGGTAGCTTTGTACAATCAGCAATAACACCTGGGCAATAAAGCAGTGCATTCACAAAACACACATTAGCACTTGCTACATGCTATTGATCTACACTCTTGTCAGCCCCTTAGTGACCTGTCAAAGGTCACTGCCAGGGCTCTGCACAGGCCAGACCTCTCACAACAAACATGCTGAATGATGCCCTATCCGTCAATGTGTGGCAACAGACTGTGTTAACGTAAGTGGAACATGTAATGTATGAATGAGCAGTCCTTGCAAAAATATAACTAGATGACTGGAGCTTTTTGTTATCCAAGTATTTTTTTATCCCAGAGACAAAGGAGAAAAAAAAATTCCTAGATGTTTAACCTTCTCAGCCACATCTAGCTGTTCTCTTATAAGGTCAGCATCAACTGAATTTACAAAGACTCAGTGGCCCCCGTCCTTCCATGCAATGCTATAAATGAGCAGACAGCCAATGCACTTCTCATGACAGGAAAATCTCATTTCAGACATCTATACAATGTACAGCTATGCAAACACTCTTGTACTGCATAATGGGAAAGAAAATAAAATACAGTACACTACAACAGGTCTGTCAGAGTCTGGCAGGTGGGCTCTATGGCTTATGGAGCCCCATTGTATTCCATGTTCTGTGTCTATGGGTTTAAGCAGTACAGCGGGTTTACAAGACGTTACAGCAAAGTGCTGCTGACAGGAATTCTCTGGGTAGCAGGGAAGGCTAAGGGAACCCAGACTTTCAGGAAAATGCTGCCTGGGAATTATGGACATCACTAGGCTTGATTTCTTACTACTGGGACTACATTGAAGTCTAATGAATTTTACCATTGTCTAATGAGAGTTCACAACTCAGCCCAGTATCCCTAATTTACAATCCCAACTTTCATTACCCATTTTCTTGTATTGCAATATAGGAGGCAAAATATTATCCAGACTTAAAATCTACAAGCAGACTGGCCTTTGTGTCTAATATCCTGTGCTATGTGTTATTTCCTTCCTAACATTTTTGCTTGGTATGCGCAAAAATACACGAAAACAAACAGCCAGTGCCTTTCATCTAAAAATATGCTGTAATAGTAAGCACCAGCACACGTGATAGACTGCATCTCTTTATGCATGCCAATAAAAAAAAAAAGAACATGCTTTGACCCAAGTATGGTGAATAAGTAAGTGCAGCGCTATGGGACTTGGTTCAATTTGCACCAATGACTGGCATATGTTCTCTCTAAATGTTTCCTCCCAAATTAATGCTGCCTTGCATACAGATATAAGATTATTGTCACCTGGTCCAGCCATCTCTGGTCACACTTTAATGTCATTATCATTTATAAATATACAACTGACATCTCCCACAGTACTTTACAGAGTACATTGTCAAGTCACTAACTGCTCTTCAGAGGAGCTCACAATCTAATCTCGGCCATGTCCATAGTGTAATAAATGGGGGGGGGGGGGGGGGATTCACCTCTCAGTATATTATGAATAATTTGCAATAATCCTATATCTATTTTATCTCACTTTTGGCCCAAACCAACTCTGCAGGACAGCAACAGAGTGAAATGAATGTTTTCAGAAGATCACTGCAAGAGTTCTGCTGCTCCTCTCCCCCATCCCCTCTCCATAGAAATCAATATCCTGTCCTGCTGAACAGATACAGCATCTGTTCGTATGGGTATCTGTACAGTTGTCAGATCATGCTTTGGGCTGCATAGAATCATATATATAGCATGTACCAGGATTTAATCAGCACCTGCACAAACCAGAAATGTTGAGCGACTGTGGCCGACAGTAGATTGCAAGCCCTTTCCCTGCAGTAAATGGCCTATATGCGCAGGATAAAAAAAATGCAGAGACAGTAATAGATAATAGATAGGTAAACTTTCAACTGGTCAATAACAGCTAGCTTATAATGATAGTACATTTATATGGTACTGCAGGCATTGTGGTCTGCATGCTAGACATTAGTATAACTACTACGTAATAATTCATTTTGTGATACAGTGGTAGATATTCTGTGCTGCACTCTCCAGTAAAGGTGCACCTAATTACTTGTGGGTTTTTTTGTTAATTAATGAAAACATAGCACTTTAAAATGTGCAATAACAGTTTTCTAAATAATGGTGATTATCAGTGCTTCTTCTGTGCTATGATCTATGAGCTGTAACAGCAGCACCTGAGTTACACGTAGAGATCTGCAATCAAACTGTATGCAACTTTATTGACACGTGTCAGTAACAGGCCAAATAGTGCCATTGCTGCTCAGACAATGGTCTAGGCCATATATGTACAGTAGACATAAAAGTATACTATACTGTATACTTCCAAACCCTCAACATATCAGGAGCATGGAAGTATACCATTCGTAATAAACTAGCTTTCTTCTGCTTGCAGGGTAGATCTTTTTTTTCCTACAAGAATGGAGGTGTGTTGTGTAAGGCCATTGTTTTACAAAATAAACTTTTACTAGTGGCTTTCATTAGCAGCACTAAGTTGTTAACCAGATATTTATAAATGGATGTTCTCCTTATATCATAATGTAATCTTTGGTGCCTCTAGCCATAATGGACAAGCTGGCTTGGCCAGTGA